>NW_016108064.1:876221-880144 GCF_001604975.1 Cebus imitator | reverse complement strand
AAAAAAAAAAAAAAAAAAAAAAAAAAAAAAAAGAATATGTTTTGGATTGGCTTTTATCCTAACTTGATGACTTGATTTTAAATCTAATGTTCAGCCTCCCTTCAGGATCATGGCATTCTTCCATATAAAAAGTTGGAGTCAATTGAAATAAGCTTATCAGCAACATTCTTATGGCCAGTCACAGGGAATTCTATAAGTGAAGTGCCCCAAGCTGACCAAAAAGAGCAACCTCACCATCTCACCACCCACCCTCCTGGAAACAGGCTCCATCTTTAGTGCTCGCAACAGCTTTGTGGATAGGAACCCCCCTGAGGTCCAGGAGCATCGACCCTACATGTGGAGTAGGGCTGGGGAGTGCTCTGAATAGGAGAGATGGAAGCCAAAACCCAGTCCTGGTTTAGGCTCAGGATGTCCTGACCAGATGGCCCTGCAGCTGCAGCTGGTCCCTTCTCCCAGAAGACAACTTAGGGAACTTTAAGAAAGGTGCTCAAAAGCATGGGGGTCCCCTTAGATTCAGGGCTTGGAGAGGGGCCCCTCTTTGCCAGGGACTCTATCTTTGTGTCCAGTGTTAGAGAGGAAGAAAATATTGCCTATCTTAGGGTTTTTTCATAGCAGATACCCCCAACTATTTTTCCTAAATCTTTCCCCACCTATGATATTGCATATTTTCTCTGACAAGATTTCCCCTTTACAAATCCAGAGAGATTATCCCTTGCACATCCAAGCTTATTCCTCCAAGCCCTGCTCATCACCCCTAAAAGATGCCTGCCATGCTCACAGGCAGACATGAACACAACCTTTCAATCCCGAGTGCTGGGACCCATTGAGCACCATTGGCTTTTCTACTCTTGTATCCTGTTTTCCACTTTAATACAGCATCTTACTTTTTAAGTTCATTAAATCATGCTGTTTTCCCTAGCAAGTCAAACTGAAATAGAATTCAACTTGTAGAATCAATCCATGAAATGTTTTCATCCATGCAATCCTGATGAGGCCAGCGTGCAGTTATGGACACATGCATCACTCACTTACTGGGTATCTGTAACCTGGCTCTAAATACCACAGTGGCTTTTCAATGTAACGTATTTCGGGACCAGCTGCCTCTTCTTTCTCTTGGTATTTTTCAAAGTAAACACATTAACATTATGTTAAGACAGAAATAATTAGTAAGATGAAAATTAGAAGGAAGAAAAAGTACACAGTGCATTTCAAGCCCAAGTTTAGTCAATTAATTGCCCTGTTGGATTACCAGTAGCATTGTCCCATTCCTTGAGCAGGGGTAACCAAGCAGTGCAGTTTACGTATCATCTGGTATTCTGAAATTGTTTTTACATCATTGTATCATTAGTCCTCACTGTCTTTCAAGGTTCTGACTCAAGAGCCGCTAGGAATGCCTAGGCTTTTTCTGTCTACAGCACAGGGAAAGCTACCAAATATCTTTTTGCAAGGTCTCATTCAATTTAACCTTGACATCAATTCTGTGATTTACATGTCATTAGTCCTACTTTCTAGAAGAAGAAACCTGTCGTGTTTCTGCCGAACCATGCTGTTTCTAGTGCAGACAAGGGAAGCAGAATGCTGTAGGCTATATGACAGCATTGCAAGCGCCCAGAAGAGAGCAGATGCCAGGCATTCAGCAAATGAACAAATCTTTATCACTCTTTCTATCCTTAGTGTCCAGGATGCACGTTCTCTAGAACTTGTTTGGGTTTTGATATTAGCAACGTTCTTCAGGTCATTACACATCAGTGACATTATTGGTAAATACCATGATAGAGTGGTAGGAAGGCCTTCATTCAACCAGTTTAGCCATCTCTTTCCACTAGTCATAACAGAAGCTCACTATAAGCATAGGCCCTATCCCTCTTCCTTGCTGACTCTATTCTTATGATTTTCAGCTTTTATACTGTTGGTCATAATATATGTAAAACTAATGAACAAAGCCCACATGCTACACTGAGTGATTTTGCAGCCTACCAACTTGTGGTAATAAAAAACAGAGTAAAAGCAAAATAAGTAGGAAAACAGTTTCCTAGAAGGTCTAGTTTATTGTGTGCCAACCCATTCCTAGAGCATTTCAGGATTATGTAACTATAGGTATGCACATAAAGCAAATGTGAGAGAACAATTGTAGGTCTAGATTGTGAGTAAAGGCATCCGCATTGTGCTATCCATTTAATTCTCTTTACAGCAGTCTCCCCTTATCCATGGTTTCACTTGCAATGGTTTCAGTTTCCCATGGTCAACCATGATCTAAATAACAGTAAGCTATTTGGAAAGAGAGAGTGCGAGAGACTACATTCACATTCACACTACATTCACCTTTATTATACTATATCGTTGTTCTATTTTACTATCAGCTATTATTGTCAGTCTCTTACTATGCCTAATTGATAACTTCAGCCTTATCATAGGTATGTGCGTATAGGAAAAAGCACAGTGTGTACAGGGTTCAGTACTACCTGTACCACTTGTGGTTTCAGGCATCCCCTGGGGGTCTTGGAACATATCTCCTGCAAATAAGGAAGGAACAACTACACTGCAATAAACTTTGTGGAACAAATACTTGGCAACATCTTTTTTTTTTTTATTATACTTAAGTTGTGGGGTACATGTGAAGATCGTGCAGAGTGTTACATAGGTATATATATGCTATGGTGGTTTGCTGTATCCTTCCCCCTGTCATCTACATTAGATATTTCTCCTTATGTTAGCCCTCTCCAGTCCCTCAAACCCCTGCTATACCTCCCCTAGCTCTCCCACCCCTCAACAGGACCTGGTGTGTGATGTTCCCCTCCCTGTGTCCATGTGTTCTCATTGTTCAACAACCACTTATGAGTGAGAACATGCGGTGTTTGGTTTTCTGTTCTTGTGTCAGTTTGCTGAGAATGATGGTTTCCAGCTTCATCCATGTCCCTGAAAAGAACATGAACTCATCCTTTTTTATGACTGCATAGTATTCCATGGTGTATATGTGCCACGTTTTCTTTATCCAGTCTATCATTGATGGGCATTTGGGTTAGTTCCAAGTCTTTGCTATTGTAAACAGTGCCATAATGAACGTACATGTGCATATATCTTTATAATAGAATGATTTATAATCCTTTGGGTATATTCCAAGTAATGGGATTGCTGGGTCAGATGGTATTTCTATTTCTAGATCCCTGAGACCACACTGTCTTCCACAATGGTTGAACTAACTTACACTACCACCAACAATGTGAAAGCATTCCTGTTTCTCCACATCCTCTCCAGCATCTGTTGTCTCCAGATTTTTAATGATCGCATTCTAACTGGTGTGAGATGGTACTCAATGTGGTTTTGATTTGTATTTCTCTAATGACCAGTGATGATGAGCATTTTTTCTTATGTTTGTTGGCTGTATAAATGTCTTTTTAAAAAAAAATGTCTGTTCATATTCTTTGCCCACTTTTTGATGGGGTTGTTTTTTTCTTGTAAATTTAACTTCTTTGTAGATTCTGGGTATTAGCCCTTTGTCAAATGGGTAGATTGCAAAAATGTTTTCCCATTCTATTGGTAGCCAGTTCACTCTAATGATAGTTTCTTTTGCTTTGCAGAAGCTCTTGAGTTTAATTAGATCCCATTTGTCTATTTTGGCTTTTGTTGCCATTGCCTTTGGTATTTTAGTCATGAAGTCCTTGCCTATGCCTATGTCCTGAATGGTATTGGCTAGGTTTTCTTCTAGGGTTTTTATGGTGGTAGGTCTTATGTTTAGATCTTTAATCCATCTGGAGTCAATTTTTGTGTAAGATGTGAGGAAGGGGTTCTGTTTCAGCTTTCTGCATGTGGCTAGCCAGTCTTCCCAACACCATTAATTAAACAGGTGACAAAATTGCTTTTGTCAGGTTTGTCAAAGATCAGATGGCTGTAGATGTGTTGTGTTACTTCTGAGGCCTCTGTTC
>NW_016108064.1:825762-875876 GCF_001604975.1 Cebus imitator | reverse complement strand
GTTCAACACCCGCCTATGAGTGAGAACATGCGGTGTTTGATCTTCTGCTCCTCTGTCAGTTTGCTGAGAATGATGGTTTCCAGGTTCATCCATGTCCCCACAAAGGACCCAAACTGCTGTTTGATTACTGTAGCCTTGTAGTATAGTTTGAAGTCAGGTAGCATGATGCCTTCAGCTTTATTTTTTTTTTGCTTAGGATTGTCTTGGCTGTGCAGGCTGTTTTTTGGTTCCATATGAAGTTTAAGGTCGTTTTTTTTTCCAGTTGTGTGAAGAAGGTCAATGGTAGCTTGAAAGGGATAGCATTGAATCTATAAATTACTTTGAGCAGTATGGCCATTTTCACGATATTAATTCTTCCTAACCATGAGCGTGGAATGTTCTTCCATCTGTTTGTGTCCCCTCTTATTTGCTTGAGCAGTGGTTTATAGTTTTCCTTGAAGAGGCCCTTCATGTCCCTTGTTAGTTGTATTCCTAGGTATTTTATTCTCTTTGTAGCAATTGTGAATGGGAGTTTGCTCATGATTTGGCTCTCTGTTTGTCTGTTATTGGTGTATAGGAATGCTTGTGATTTTTGCACATTGATTTTGTATCCTGAGACTTTGCCAAAGTTGCTTATCATCTTAAGGAAGTTTTGGGCTGAGACGGTGGGGTCTTCTAAATATACAATCATGTTGTCTGCAAGTAGAGACAATTTGATTTCCTATTTTCCTAACTGAATACTTTATTTCTTTTTCTTGCCTGATTGCTCTGGCCTGAACTTCCAATACTATATTGAATACGAGTGGTGAGAGAGGGCACCCTTGTGCCAGCTTTCAAAGGGAATGCTTCCAGTTTTTGCCCATTCAGTATGATATTGGCCGTGGGTTTGTCATAAATAGCTTTTATTAAGATACATTTCATCGATACCTAGTTTATTGAGAGATTGTAGCATAAACAGCTGTTGAATTTTGTCAAAGGCCTTCTCTGCATATATTGAGATAATCATGTGGTTTTTGTCTTTGGTTCTGTTTATGTGGTGGATAACGTTTATAGATTTGTATATCTTGAACCAGTCTTGCATCCCCAGGTTGAAGCCAACTTGATCGTGATGGATAAGCTTTTTGATGTGCTGTTGGATTCGGTTTGCCAGTACTTTATTGAAGATTTTCACATCAATATTCATCATGGATATTGGCTTAAAATTTTCTTTTTTAATTGTGTCTCTGCCCTGTTTTGGTATCAAGATAATGTTGGACTCATAAAATGAGTTAGGGAGGATTCCCTTTTTTTGTATTGTTTGGAATAGTTTCAGAATGAATAGTACCCGCTCCTCTTTGTACATCTGGTAGAATTCGGCCAGAATATCCAGGACTTGAACTCAGATCTGGACCAAGGGGACCTAATAGACATCTACAAAACTCTCCACCCCAAATCCACAGAATATACATTTTTCTCAACACCACATTGCACTTACTCTAAAATTGACCACATAATTGGAAGTAAATCACTTCTCAGCAAATGCAAAAGAATGGAAATCATAGCAACCAGTCTCTCAGACCACAGTGCAATCAAATTAGAACTTAGGATTCAGAAACTCACTCAAAACCACACAACTACATGGAAACTGAAAAACCTGCTCCTGAATGACTACTAGATAATGAAATGATGGCAGAAATAAAGTTCTTCAAAACCAGTGAGAACAAAGACACAATGTACTAGAATCTCTGGGGCACATTTAAAGCAGTGTCTAGAGGGAAATTTATAGCACTAAATGCCCACATGAGAAGCAAGGAAAGATCTAAAATTCACACCCTAACATCACAATTAAAAGAACTAGAGGAGCAAGATTAAACAAATTCAAAAGCTAGCAAAAGACAAGAAATAACTAAGATCAGAGCAGAACTGAAGGAGATAGAGACACAAAAAAACCTTTGAAAACCCTGGATTCAATGAATCCAGGAGCTGGTTTTTTGAAAAGATCAACAAAATAGGTAGCCCGCTAGCCAGACTAATAAAAAAGAAAAGAGAAGAATCAAATAGATGCAATAAAAAATAATAAAGGGAATATCACCACCGATTCCACAGAAATACAAACTATCATCAGAGATTATTAGAAATACCTCTATGCCCATAAACCAGTAAATCTAGAAGAAATGGATAAATTCCTGGACACTTACAACCTCCCAAGAGTAAACCAGGAAGAAAGTGAATCCCTGAATAGACCAATAGAAAGGTCTGAAGTTGAGGCAGTAATTAATAGCCTACCAACCAAAAAAAGTCCAGGACCAGATGGGTTCATCATTTTAAAAGATGGAAAGATGTTCCATTCTAAGATTGCAATATAAAGTGCTTGAACCCTGTCCATGTGCTATGTGACTCACATTAACTGTAATGTACCGATCTGGAGCAGTCTTGTTATAGGCTTCTGACTTTGCTTTCCTAGGCCATTACTTCATTGTAATTATTGGTGAAATGCCAAAACTTTACTCATTGTTAGAAATTGTAAATTGTGACTTTTTCATGAAAGATATTTTTATTACATAAAAGATAACTTCTGATTGGCTTTGTTCCTAAAGATTGTATTTAATCTCTCTGTCTTAAGCTTCCTACTTGGCCTTTGTTTTGTTTTGTTTTGTTTTTTTGAGATGGAGTCTCAGTCTGTTGCCCAGGCTGGAGTGCAGGGTGTGATCTTGGCTTACTGCAATGTCTGCCGTCCAGGTTCAAGTGATTCTTCTGCCTCAGCCTCCTGTGTAGCTGGGACTACAGGCACACACCACCACGTCTGGCTAATTTTTGTATTTTTAGTAGAGACAAGGTTTTACCATATTTGCCAGGCTGGTCTCAAACTCCTGATCTTGTGATCTGCCTGGCTCAGCCTCCCAAAGTGCTGGGATTACAGGTGTGAGCTGCCGCACCTGGCCACTACTTGGCCTCTTTTGCCCCTTTAGGAAGCTACAGGTGTCCAGCACAATACCTAGGATATAGTAGAGGTTTTCAAAATACGTTTAATGAAAGAATAAGAGATGAAAAATCTCAGGGAGAAGTAGTACCTATGGCTTCATAGTAATCCAGCTTACTATAATACTTTTATGATTTAAGAAATGTTGTGTGTGTGTGTATGTGTTTATCTCTCCGTCTGTCTGCATGCAGTCATGAGGATGGCTTAGAGACAATGTTTTACTTCTAAATGGCTTTTTTGAGGTTAAGATCCTCAGAACATATGTTGTGTTGCGTACTCTAGTTGATCAAATAATTGCAAACTGCATACAAATGCTTCACTACTAAATTATTTTGTGGTTTTAGTTATATGTTGAAATCTGTTTTACCTGATATGCTTATAAAAATAATACCCCAAAGGATGCATAATGTAAAAAAATAGTAAATTACAGAGAAACAAAAAGTAAAACTTCAAAAGTAAAAGTCTATTCCCCAGGAAAACTCACTTTGCCTGATTTTAGGTGTAAAATGCCACTTTTTTCCATTTAAATAGTAACTGAAATGTATATTTTTGGAAATGTGATCATTCTATGTCAGTTTTTTAATTTATGATTTTTTTAGTACAAATATAACAAAAGTATTTCCATGTCAATTTAGTATTTATTTCATTATTTTAAATAGCAGCAGAGCACTATGTTAAGAGAATGTGCTATGGTAGGTTTAAACCATCACTCACTATTAGATTCTTTTTAATGTTATTAGTAAGCTTTATTGATGTATGATTAATCTACAATAAACTGTACATATTTGAATATGCAAATATATAATGAGTTTTCACATATGTATATATCATTAAACCATTACCAGAATCAAGATAATAAATATTTGTCACCCCAAGAAGTTTTCTGAGCCACTTTGTAATTTCTCTTGCTCCTCCCCATGGGCGCCAGCATCGCGAGGCAAACACTTACCTTTCTGTTGCTATACATTAGTTTGCATTTCTAGAATTTTATATATATAGAATCATACAGTATAAAAAAGCATACTTTAAAAAACATTTTGGCATAATATGAAATTCATTAATGTTGTGGCACATATCAGTAGTTAATTCCTTCTTATTGAGTAATATTCCATTGTATGAATATATCACAGTTTATCTTTCCATCTGATGGATATTTGAGTTGTTTTCCATTTTTGACTATTATAAATGAAGGCACCATAAGCACTTGTATACAAATCTTTGTGTGTAGGTATGCTTTCATTTCTCTTGCATGAATCCTAGGGATACAATAGCTAAATCATATGTTAGGAATAAATTTAACTTTTAAAAAAATTGGTACCATATTTGTACTATTTTGTATTTTCATCAGCATTGGATAAGAGTTCCAATTCTTCCACATCCTTGCCAACACTTGGCATGGTTAGCATATTAGTCCATTCTCACATGGCTACAAAGAAATACCTGAGACTGGGTAATTTATAAAGAAAAGAGATTTAATTGGCTCATGGTTCTGCAGTCTTTATAGGAAGCATGGGAGGATCTGCTTCTGGGGAGGCCTCAGGGAGCTTTTATTCATGGCAAAGGCAAAGCGGGAGCAGGTGTCTCACATGGCAGGAGCAGGAGGAAGAGAGAGAGAGGAGGGGGATGCCACCCACTTTTAAATAACCAGATCTCTTGAGACTCACTCACTTTACAGTACCAAGGGGGAATGGTGCTAAACCATTCATGAAAACTCCACCTCCGTGATCCAATCACCTCCTACCAGGCCCTACCTCTAACACTGGGGATAAGAAATTGACATGAGATTTGAGTGGGGACACAGATCCAAACCATATCAGTTAGTATTTTTAATTTTAGCTATTCTAGTAAGTGATCGTGGTGTTTTATTTTGATTTAATTTGCATTTCCCAAATAAGTAGTGGTGTTAAGTATTTTTTCATGCACTTATTTAGTACCCATATATCTTCTTTGGTGAAGTGTCTGTTAAAAACTTTTGCTCATCATCTATTTATTTTTTAACTGAGTTTTGAGAACTCTTTATCCATTCTGTATTCAAGTCCCTTATTAGATATGATTTGCAAATACTTTCTCCCAGTGGGTGGCTTTCTTTTCATTCTCTTGGGAGTGTCATTTGAAGGACAGAATTTCTTAATTTTGATGAAATCCAGTTTATCAATTTTTTATGGATTATATATTTCATGTCATATCTAAAAGGTCTTTGCCTAACACAAGATAAAAATCACAAGGTTTTCTCTTAATAGTTTTAGAAGTTTCATCTTCAGGTATTACATTTAAGCCTGTCACCAATTTGGAGTTAATTTTTTTGTGCGGTACAAAGTATATGTTGGAGTTTATTTTTTATTTATTTATTTTTTAATTTTTAATTTTTAAATTTTTATTTTTTTTATTGCATTTTAGGTTTTGGGGTACATATGAAGAACATGCAAGATTGTTGCATAGGTACACACATGGCAGTGTGATTTGCTGCCTTCCTCCCCTTCACCTATATCTGGCATTTCTCCCCATGCTATCTCTCCCCACCTCCCCATCCCCCCATCCTTCCCCCATTTCCCCCCAACAGACCCCAGTGTGTAGTGCTCCCCTCCCTGTGTTCATGTGTTCTCATTGTTCAACACCCGCCTATGAGTGAGAACATGCGGTGTTTGATTTTCTGCTCTTGCATCAGTTTGCTGAGAATTATGGTTTCCAGGTTCATCCATGTCCCTACAAAGGACACGAGCATATCATTTTTGATGGCTGCATAATATTCCATGGTGTATATGTACCACATTTTCCCTGTTCAGTCTATCATCGATGGGCATTTGGGTTGGTTCCAGGTCTTTGCTATTGTAAACAGTGCTGCAATGAACATTCGTGTGCATGTGTCCTTATAGTAGAACGATTTATAATCGTTTGGATATATACCCAGAAATGGGATTGCTGGGTCAAATGGAATTTCTATTTCTAGGTCCTTGAGGAATCGCCACACTGTCTTCCACAATGGTTGAACTAATTTACACTCCTACCAACAGGGTAAAAGTATTCCTATTTCTCCACACCCTCTCCAGCATCTGTTGTCTCCAGATTTTTTAATGATTGCCATTCTAACTGGCGTGAGGTGGTATCTCAATGTAGTTTTGATTTGCATTTCTCTAATGACCAGTGATGATGAGCATTTTTTCATGTGTTTGTTGGCCTCATGTATGTCTTCTTTTGTAAAGTGTCTGTTCATATCCTTCACCCACTTTTGAATGGGCTTGTTTGTTTTTTTCTTGTAAATCTGTTTTAGTTCTTTGTAAATTCTGGATATCAGCCCTTTGTCAGATGGGTAGACTGCAAAAATTTTTTCCCATTCTGTTGGTTGCCGATTAACTCTAATTACTGTTTCTTTTGCCATGCAGAAGCTGTGGAGTTTGATTAGGTCCCATTTGTCTATTTTGGCTTTTGTTGCCAATGCTTTTGGTGTTTTGGTCATGAAGTCCTTGCCTACGCCTATGTCCTGAATGGTTTTGCCTAGATTTTCTTCTAGGATTTTTATGGTGTTAGGTCTTATGTTTAAGTCTTTAATCTGTCTGGAGTTAATTTTAGTGTAAGGAATCAGGAAGGGGTCCAGTTTCTGCTTTCTGCATATGGCTAGCCTGTTTTCCCAACACCATTTATTAAACAGGGAATCCTTTCCCCATTGCTTGTTTTTTTCAAGTTTGTCAAAGATCGGATAGTTGTAGATATGTTCCTACATATCTACAACTCTGTCTGTTCCATTGGTCTATATCTCTGTTTTGGTACCAGTACCATGCTGTTTTGATTACTGTAGCCTTGTAGTATAGTTTGAAGTCCAGCAGTGTGATGCCTCCTGCTTTGTTCTTTTTGCTTAGAATTGACTTGGCTATGCAGAGTTTATTTCTTTAGAAATGAATATTCTAATGTTGAAAAGCATTCTTACTCTACTGAATTGCCTTTGTATCTTTGTGGAAAATTAGACAACTAATATGCATATATACATATAGATATATTTCTGGACTCTGATTTTTCATTGATCTTTTTGTCTACCACTGTGCCAGTAGCATGCTATATTGATTATTGTCATTTTTCTTTAACAGTTTTAGAGATTAGATGTCTGAGATCAAGGTATCAGTAGGAACATGCTCTCTCTGAAGGCTATAGAGGAGGATCAATCCTTTTTCCTTCTTTTCTAGTTTCTGGTGGTTGACTTGCAGATACATCACCCCAATATGGACCTTAGTAATCACATGTCATTGTCCCTGTGTGTCTGTGTGCTGTGTGTCTTCACATGACATTCTCCTTGTGTCTACATATCCAAATTTTCCTCTTCTTTTTTTTTTTTAATTTATTTTTTATTTTACTGCATTTTGGGTTTTGGGATACATGTGAAGAACATGCAAGATTGTTGCATAGGTACACACGTGGCAGTGTGATTTGCTGCCTTCCTCCCCCTCACCTACATCTGGCATCTCTCCCCTTCAAATTTTCCTCTTCTTACAGGGTCACCAGTCATTGGATTAGGGCCCACTCTAATCAGGATGACCTCATCTTTATTTTATTCCATTGGTTCAAACCTCGTTGTCAATTAAGGACACACTTACAGGTTCCAGATGGACATGAAATTTTGGGGGAGGGGGAGGATACTATTCAAAGCATTACAGGTATTGGATCATGTTTCACTGAGTCTATAAATCAATGTTACCTTAGTCGTCTGACCAATAGACACAGTATCTCTCTCCCTTTATTAAAGGCTTTCTTTAATTTCTCCCTGTAAGTTACAGTGTACAGATATTACACATCTTTTGTTGGACTTATCCCTAAGTATTTTATGTTTTTATTATTATACATCATGTTTTTAAATTTGTTTTTTCTGGTTGTTCACACTATTATCTATAAATACAACTTATTTTTGTATATTGATGCTGTGTCTGCAGCTTTGCTAAACTGAATTATTAGTTTCTATAGATTTTTAAAGATTTCATTGGATTTTTCTATGTAGATTTTAATATCTTTTATGAAGAAAGAAAGTTTACTTATCTTTTTGCCACCTAGGTGCCTTCTACTTATTTTTCCCACCTTATTTCATGTCTCGTACCACCAGAATAATATTGAGTAAAAGTAGTAAAGCAATCATCCTTGTCTTGATCTTAGGGGGAAGAGCATGCAGTATTTCACTTTTAAACATGGTGTTTGTTACTTGTGGGTTTCATTAGATGGCTTTTATCTTTTGAGGAAGTAGCCTTTTCTTCCTACTTTGGGAGTTTTAAATAAGAATGGATGTCAATTTTCTCAAATGCTCTGCTGTATCTGTTAAGATGATTATATGAGTTTTCTTTACACTTTGTTAATATGGTGAATTGTACTTAACTGGTTTTCTGATGTAAACCAACCATGAAGTCCTAGGATGAACCCCACTGGTCATGGTATGTCATCCTTTTTATCTATATATCTTTTATTCAGCTTACTAAAGCTCTGTCTAGAATTTTTACATTCCTGTTCATGGGGAATATTAGTTTATAGGGTTTTTTTTTTTAAAGAAAGAAAAGGCTTTTTATGATTTAATACCAGGGTAATGGTATTGAATGAATTGAACTGAAAAGCAGTTGCTTCTCTTTTATGTTCTGGTTAAGTTTGTGTTGGTATTATTAATTGCTGAAAGCTTTGATATAATTCATCAGAAAACTCATCTGGGCTCTGTTTTGTTGTGTTTTCTTTTGTTTTCATGTATTTCTATATTAGATATACAGCAGTTCAGGATATCTATTTTTCTTGAGTGAGATTTTTATATTTGTAGTTGTATTTATCATGTAATTTTTCCATTTCATCTAAATTGTCAAATGTATTTGGAATAAAGTGGTTCATCATATTTCTTTGTTATTCTTTTTTGATATCCATAATGCCTGTGATTATTCTACCCTCTCTCATTCCTCATGTTGGTAATCTGCATCCTTGCTCACTCTCTATCTCTCGCTCTCTCTCTCTCTCTCTCTCTCAATGGAGTCTCACTGTGTTGCCAGGCTGGTGTGCAGTGGCACAATCGTGGCTCACTGCAAACTCCACCTCCTGTGTTCAAGTGATTCTTTCTGCTTCAGCCTCCCAAGTAGCTGGGACTACAGGCATGTGCCACCATGCCCAACTAATTTTTGTATTTTTAGTAGAGATGTGCCAGGATGGTCTTGATCTCCTGACCTCATGATCTGCCCACCTTGGCCTTCCAAAGAGCTGGGATTACAGGCGTGAGCCACCGCATCTGGCCTCTCTCTTTTTTTTTTTTTTTTTGCCCTGATCAGACTGGCTAAATGTTGATTAATTTTATTGATCTTCTCAAATAACTAGCCCTTGGTTTTATTGATTCTCTCTTTTTCTTGCTCTCACTCTGTATTTTGTGTTCTGTTTCATTGATTTTCATTCTAATCTGTATAATTTCCAGTTTCTACTTTGAGTTTTATTGCTCTGTTTATATAATTTTTTCTAGTATTCAGGGTAAAAAGAAGGTGAGGTTAATGATTTCAGACCTTTTTTGTTTTCTTATATGGGAATTTTAGTGCTATAAATTTTCCTCTAAGTACTGCTTTAGCAGCATCCCACACATTTTTATATATTGTTTTCATTATCATTCAGGTTTCTAATTTCCACTTTGCATTCTTTTTTGACTCATTGGGTTATTTAGAAGAGTATTATTTGTGGATTTTGCAGAGATCATTCTGGATGATTAAAATATCTGTGGATTTTCTAGAAACCATTCTGTTAATGATTTCCAATTTAATTCCAGTGTGGTCAGAGACCATACTTTGTGTGGCTTGAATGTTTTTAAATTAGTTGAAGGCAGAGGTAATTAAGTGACAGTTTTTTCCAGCTGGGGCACATGGGGTCTTAAAACTGCCAGGGAGAGGAAGAAGGCTGCATCTCATTTGATGAGGCCTCTAGGAGAAGAGTGGACTGAGTATACATATGGCAGCCACCTTCATGCTGTGCTCTTTAATGGGGCAAGTCTTTATTAAGCTTTTATTTTAAGTTCGGGGTACACCTGCAGGTTTGTCACCTAAGATACATTTGTGTCATGGGTGTTTGTTGTACAGATTATTTTCTCACCCAAGTATTAAGCCTAGTAGCCATTAGCTATTTTTTTCTGATCCTCTCCCTCCTCCTACCTTCCACCTCCAATAGGCCCCAGTGTGTGTTATTTCCCTCTCTGTGTTCATGTGTTCTCAACATTTAGCTCTCACTTGTAAGTGAGAACATGTGGTATTTGGTTTTCTGTTCCTAGGTTAGTTTGCTAAGGATAATGGCCTCCAGCTCCATCCATGTCCCTGCAAAAGACATGATCTTATTGTTTTTATGGCTGCATAGTATTCCATGATGTGTGTGTGTATGTATGTGTATATGTATATGTATATGTATATGTATATGTGTATGTGTATGTGTATATAGATAGATAGATAAATATGCGCCACATTTTCTTTACCCAGGCTTTCATTGATAAGTAGTTAGGTTGATTCCATGTCTTTGCTGTTGTGAATATTGCTGCAGTGAACACATGCATGCATGTGTCTTTATAATAGAGTTGTACAGGGAACTTTAGCATTGTCTCTGGTTGCATATCCAAGAATAAGGTTCCATTTTGTTTATTTGTTGTTTGTTTTTAGAAATAAAACCACAGATAGGGCCTTGAAAAAAAGAATTAATTTAGACCTATTTAATGTCCCAGGATACTTCTTATTGTGTTACATTTCCATGTACACTTAAAAAGAATATATATTCTGCTGTTGTTAGATAGAATCTTATAAGTGTAAATTAGGTCAAGTTTAGTCATAGTGTTATCTAATTCTTTTATACCATTGCTCATATTCTCTATTTGTCCTTTCAATTATTGAAAGAAGAGTATTGAAGTCTTTCCTATAAAAATGTGTGAATGTTTTGATTTTTCTTTACAGCTCTCTTGGATTTTGCCTTATGTTGAATCTCTGTAACTGAGTGCAGAAGTGTTTAGGCAATCATCCTCTATGATGATAATCTTTGATTTGAAATCTACTTTTTTATTGTTAATATAATTACTACAGCTTTCTTTTGGTTATATTGGCATGATGTATCTTTATATTCTTTTACTTTGAAACTATTTGTGTCTACATATTTCAAGTTTGTTTCTTATAGACAGTATCTGGTTGGGTCTTGTTTTTTTTGTATAATTAAATAATCTGCCTTTTAATTGCATGATTTAGACCATTTTTATAGGTTATTCGTAAGGTGAAGTTTAAATCTAGCACATTGATCACTTGTTTTCCATTGTTTCTGTTCATTTAACCCTTCTTTTTCTGCTTTCTTTTGTATTCATTGAACATTTTTTATTCTCTTTTATTTTCTTTAAATGCTTATTAGCTATAACTTCTTTGTTATTTTAGTGGTTACTTTAGGGTTTAGTGTACATTTTAATTTATCAGAGTCTAACTTTCAGTGATACAATGTCATTTAAAGTAGTGTATAAAAATCTAATAATAATATACTCTCATTTCCTCACTTCTGTTTTTTGTACCATTTTTGTCGGGATTTTATTTTATCTATGTTATAAACTTCACATTACTTTTTTTGTTTGTTTAAGTAGCCAATTATCTTTTAAAAGATTTAAATAATAAAAACTCACATATACTTACCTAGGTAGTTACTATTTCTGGTGCTCCTCCTTTGTAAAGATACATATTTCTATCTGGTATCATCTTCCCCTGCCTGAAAGATGTCTTTCACATTGTTGTAGTGTTGATATGAGGGTGATGTATTCTTTCTGATTTTGTTTGTCTGAAATCTTCATTGTATTCTTATTTTAAAAATATTTTCAAGAGGCATATAATTCTAAGTTGACAGTTTCTTTTTCTTAGTGCTTTGCCTCACTGGCTTTTTGCTTCATTATTTCTGGGATAAATCTGCTGCTACCTTTATGTTGTTCCTTTGTTAGTGAAATGTCTTCTTTTCTCTGGTTCTTTGTATGAATTTATCTTTAACACTGATTAGAAAGTTAGATTATGTTTGGTCCACATGTGCTTCATGAGTCTCTCATTCTTTTGAGACTAACAGCTACACAAGGCTGTACTTTTCATGGTGAATGGCAGAAATACAAACCAACCAGCAAACCATGCAAACACATTTCGAGCTTTTGCTTACATTACATTAACTAATATCCATTAGCTAAACCATGACATATGGTCAACCCCATGTAAGGTATGGAGAAGTAAAATCCATCTATTATGAAGATATGGCAAGGTTAGGCATAAGGATTATATTCAAATTATACATCTTCATTGCAGGAGGTCCAGTACCTTACTAATAAACTTAGATGTCCCAAGTAGAAGACACCTCATGAAACATAGCACAGATTATTGTAATTGGCAATGTCTTCCTGTTGGAAGATTTGTCCCCACTGTGTTTTCCACAGCTGGTCTCCTTTCTTAGGAGCACATTCCAAGTCAGCCCTTGCAGATTTTTGATGGTAAAGCAGTACTTATGATCAAGTTCCCAAAAAGCTAAGGATGTTGGGACCATACCATATGTACTCTAATTGTAATGAAGATGTACAGGATTCATTTGCCTTGTTGAGAAAAATTATACCTTACTGTGTTTCAACATGTAGTGACAGAATTGTGAGTACTTTCCTGCCCGTTTAAAAATGGAATACTACATAAACAGGCAAAATCCTATTGCTATTTTTGTAGCTTTACCAAAATACTCTTTGACATGAGTACCTTAAGGGATGATTCTCAAGACTAAGAGGGCAATGCTAAGTAGAAGTTAAGCCTGAAAAAACAGCAACATATTTCGAAGGCAGTCAAATTGGCATTATGGATATTTGATGACAGTGATTTTACATACTCACATGTTGTATTAGCCCATTTTCACACCACTGTAAAGGATTACCTGAGACTGAGTAATTTATAAAGAAAAAAAGTTTAATTGACTCACAGTTCTGCATGTCTGGGGAGGCCTCCAGAAACTTTCAATCATGGTGGAAGGTGAAGGGGAAGTAAGGCACATCTTACATGGTGGCAGGAGAGAGAGAGCAAAGGGAGAAGTGCCACACTTTAAAACCATCAACTCACTCACTATTGTGAGAACAGAATCTGGGAAACCACCCCCATGATCCAGTCACCTCCCACCAGGTCCCTCCCTCGACACATGCGGATTACAATTCAAGATGATATTTGGGTGGGGACACAGAGCCAAACCATAATCACATGTATGCATTGTTACTAATAGTAATTAATAACATTAGCTTCCATTTCCATTTTGAGTATCCTAGATATTATGTTCATGTGTGTTTATTATCTTTATTACTCATGGTAATCCATGAGGAAACCGAGGCTCAAAGAAACTGAATGAATTGGCCAGGGAGAGACAGCTAGCAAGTGGTAACATTGGGGTATAAAACCAGATTGATCTCAATCAAAGTCAGAGCATAGCTCCTTATAGTCTGATGCCCCTTTTCATTCTTGATCTCTAAATTCCCATTTGAGCTTCCTTAAGGGGATTCATTGGCTTAAAAGGTAATAACGAATATATTCACATGGCCTAACATTTTATGGAGAACTTGTAGAACTTTGAGAATTCCTCTGCAGATTCTTGGGGCCCCTATTTCAGAAACGTGGGACTGGGGCATCAGTGGCAGCCTTGCAGGCATTGGAGTCAGGGGTGCCAACTGCAGTCTTACCTCTGCTGCATAGCAGCTGGGGACCATGGCAATAGATAACTGTCCAGCCAATTCTCTTCATTCTCCCAAATAGGAAACTGTTGCCATCTTTCCCTCAATTTTTTGTAAGGATTATATTTGACAATGCAGGTACAATGAAGTTTGGAAAACATGGCGAGATAAATGTTTTAAAGGCAATAAAGTGTTGTCAACATGAGCCTGCACCAATGTGTGTTAACATGAGGTAATGTTCATATGTGTAAAGTTCTTAAAACAGTGCCTATCATACTCCAAGTATAATATGTTTACTAAATTTTAAAAATATAATTTGTACCAACATAAAAGTTGGTGAAAAACAAAGCTTATGCAGATTTTCAATAGGGAATCTGTTGATAGTTTTGTGCTTATAATTATTAAAGAAAGGAGAGATCTCAGAAGGGCATTATCCTTGTGAAATGTTTTTGAAGTATATATGGGGAGTACTCATGCTACAAAATAGAAAAAGGCAAGGGTAATAGCATAATATATTAGCAGCTTTCTTCTGCGATGAGTGCAGATATGCCAAGAAAAGATTTAGGTTATACCCCCTCACTTTTCATACATTTCTCAGTTTTTAGTGTCTGTGATTAATGTTAATTAAAATAACTCCTGTTCTTCAAAAATCTGTCTCCAAAAATCTGCTATTATGTAATACTTTATCCATTGATTTGACGTTTCAATTTCTAGGCAACAATTTCTAGTGTTTTGAAAGAAGTTTATGTCGAATGCTAAACACATGTAATTTAAATTGTATGAAAACTGACCCCAACTCTCTTTTCTGTGATATACTTTATAGGACATTATCTTAGCCCTGCCCCTTACTGTGTAACTTGAGCCTGGCTTAGGCCGACTTCAAGCCCACATTGTTTTCATGTATCATGATACTGCAAATAAATGAACAAATGTTTGTGTGTAGTATTATAGATTTTTTTTTATTATCAAAGCAGGACTTTCATCCTGTGTCTTATTTGGCTTACCTTCTTTCTAATCCAAAAATATTATTAATAGGAGCTCATTTTGTAGCAAATGTTGGGAGACATGGCTGTCTCCCTTCTCTCTCCCTCCCATTCATCCTTATTTATACACATACACAATTGAAACTAACAATACTATGGAAGAAGACTGGATCAAATGTTAACTAAATCAAGGGATAGGGTGCCAGTGAGGGAATGGGGCAGGTGGGATGTGATCAGCAGTACACAGTGACCTCTTCCTTTTAAAATTTTAGCTTCCCAGAGGAACATCAGCAGTATTGCTGTAATGGGTCCAGATTGTGGCCCGTTTTATTGACTGGGTCATCTGTAATTTCTTGATCTGAATTCTCTGAGATAACAGAGAAAAAGATTCCTTGCATCTTGGTGACATTAGGATACATCCTTGGAACATTGTTAACTGGACTTGGAGCTAGACAAAGGACAGGAGCTGCAGCTGGGGACATGTTCCAGGGTAGCTGAGGTTATACTTGGCCAGAGTTAGTTATTTCCTTCTCACTGCATTTAGCTGAGTAACTGGGTGCACATGGGTGAGCCACCATGCTTATAAATATGTGTTTTGGGATATCCAATAATAATATTAGAGAGATTATACATGAGCTGTATCAAGGTCTTATCAGATTCAAGGGAATACATGTTTTGTTTTGTTGTTTGTTTTAACAGAATGAAGTCCCTGAAGTGAAGAAAGAGGAGACTTTGCTGGATCTGGACTTTGACCCTTTCAAGCCGGAGGTGACACCTGCAGGTTCTGCTGGAGTGACCCACTCACCCATGTCTCAGGTATCAGGTGCTTTTTGGATGTTTGGAGATGATATTTCATAAACGTCAATAAAATCAGTATGGTAATCGATGATCCCTATACCTTTCATGCCTGCTATCTATTTTTATTTTTGGTTGACATATATTTCCTAATAGGAAAGGGGGGTAGAAAGGGGACCTTTTCAGTCTCACTTATTCTAAGCCTCCCATGCCATCAGCTTTCTCTACCCATAGAGCTGGCATAACCACACATTCCTGTTTTCCCTCCCAGAGTAATTGTTACCAGTGCCCCACTTTGCACCCAGAACTGTTCAGGTTTACAAGATACACTCTATGGCTTCCCTAGATGAGGCTCTTTCTTTTAGCTTTGGGTTTACTCTTCTTGCTGTTTTCTCTACTTCCCTTCCTCATACTTGGCAAGTTAAGGCATGTTTGCGACGACCATGAGAGCATGCTATAGCAGAAGCTATTTTCAGTGTAGATAGTTCTGAACTTGATGCTGTTTTCATCTCCGCATTGAAGAAGCTTCCCTCCTGTGATCGTGATTATGATTTGATGGAGAGTTGCCTTGCTTCCCCAAGCCTTTTTGCTCATCACTCCCTCACTCTCCACATTTCTTCCATTCTGATAGTTACTGTCATGACATTCTCTGTCAGAGGATACTGGTGTTGGTGCCATAATGACCTGTGGGTAGGTCCTCTGAAATATAGTTAGTGTACAACTCTCTATGCTAACAGAAGGAAGTTAACTCAAAATGTGATGAAACAAAAACTGTGTATCAGTACTTTGCATATGGTTGGAGCCATACATTTGAATTTAAGCAAATCCAAAGTTACTAGAGTATGCTTCAAATGAATTAGTGAGAGTATCATAACATTCAGCCTAGGAATTGAGACCTAGCTTGATTCCCTGGTCTTGAAGTCTTCCTGGTATATCACAGTAAACTGCTAGAGAACAAATAGCTCAATATGAACCTCAATAAATAAGGATTATGTCTATTCCATGCTTTCTTCTAGAATGTGATTGAACTTTTAAAGGGCTTCCTGCTGTCAAATAGAAACAATAAATGTCTAAGGTGTTAATAAAGTAGGGGATTAGTAGTCTAGACACTAGCCTTAAAGATGCTTTGCAAAAAAAATGGGTCTCTTAGGCAAATGTTTCAGGAAGCCTCCTGTATTAACTCTCTTCTAGGAGATTCGTGATATGTGCATTAGAATATTAAAGACTGAGAAGTTCTGCAATTAAAGAAAACTGTTTATATTTGTTTAACTTAGAGTTTCCCAAATTCGCTTGACCACAGAAATCTATGTTGATTAAACTTTTCTTTTTTTTTTTTTTTTTTTTTTTTTTTTTGAGATGGAGTTTCGCTCTTGTTACCCAGGCTGGAGTGCAATGGCACGATCATGGCTCACCGCAACCTCTGCCTCCTGGGTTCAGGCAATTCTCCTGCCTCAGCCTCCTGAGTAGCTGGGATTACAGGCACACGCCACCATGCCCAACTACTTTTTTGTATTTTTTAGTAGAGACAGGGTTTCACCATGTTGACCAGGATGGTCTCGATCTCTTGACCTCGTGATCCACCCGCCTCGGCCTCCCAAAGTGCTGGGATTACAGGCGTGAGCCACCGCGCCCGGCGATTAAACTTTTCTTAATATTTATTGGAATGTTTTCTAAAACAATACTTAGAGAAATGTGAAGTATTGTCAGCAAGTTTGAGTTCCAACTTGGTGACCAAGGAAAGTACGAAGTGAATGTACATATAATTCAGTATACTTCCTTCTCAGAGCTCTCTCATTATATAGACAGTCAGCAGAATTCACAGGATTTCCTCTACCTCACTCTCCATGCTTCATTTCTTTTGTGGCAGATGCAAAGTTTCTGCAGTAGCTGCTGGAATGATTAGTTTGTGAGATTTCATAGCATTTTTGTCTGCAAGTTTGAGTCAGGGGAAAACCTCTTCTATGTTAATTCATGATTACATTAATCCATAAATCATGAAACTATGTGTGGCCATAAGACTAAGAGATTCTTCAAAATTAAACAAAAATGACCTTGGTTTAATCTTCACAGTCTTAGTTTTGAGGGACATATATCACCGCAGTGAGGGCAAGCTGTGTGTGTCCCTGTGCTCTTCCTCAGGTCCAGGTAATAAAACCCTCCGGCCTCCTGGTGGCCATAATTGAATCACTGCACTATGGTTGTCCTGCAATCCAGCTCTGATCACACCTCTCCTCTTTGGCTAAGAACAAAAGTCTTGGCTGAGAGACAAAAAAGCACAACACTGTTAGGTCTGCCTACCTTCTTTCATCTTCACTCATAGTGATCTCCTTTACCCATCACCTGACCACATGTTTTCAAGTGATGTTCTTGCTGCTAGCAGAACACCTCACCTTGTGATCTCTGCAGTTTCTGTGCACGCTAACTCATCCTTTCATGATCGTGAGGATTGATGAACATGACATTTCACATTTCCTGCCTTCCTTTTAAAGAAGATACTCGTGCATCTGCATTATGCAAAAACATGTACTAGCTTTTATGATCTTGGATTCTTAAGGGACTATGAAGCAATGAAATGGGAACCATCTAGATAATCAGAAAACATGTATTAGATCTATGTACAAAAAATTGTGGCTTTCCATGGAGCTATTCTGCTCTCCTGTCTTAGTCATCTTACCAGAAGATGCTAAGCAAGAGACCAGCCAGGTTGCATGGAGATGCAAGGCGGGCAGTGCAGAGCAGTTAGAATGGGGCCCAACCAGGTGGGTAGGTATCAGTCAGAACCACAGGGCTTGCTTTCGATAATACACAGCCCAAATGAGGCCTCTGTGATCTCAACTGGAAGCCATCATATTTCCAAGGTTGGAATGCCAAGCTCTCTAGTTTGTTGTTCACATTTAGTGACTCAAAGTAAGTGCATAAACATGGATCTATTCTAGTCACAGAAACATGGGCATAAAGGGAGGTGGGTTTAGCAGCAATTCTCAATCATAAAGCAAATAAGAAAGAGAAGTATCCCATACTCCCGCAACCCATAGTGGAAGTCATTTGAACCATCTGGCCTCACTCCACAGGATCCATAAGCTTTTAATTAAAATACCAGTAGTAAGTGTAATTCATTCATATGTCTTAGGGGGTACTCTGCCAACTTGCGCGATTACCAAGTAGTTGAGTGGTGTGTTATCTAATTCAACATATTGAAAAACTATTTTTCTTGGGCTCATTTACCATCAAACTGGTCATCATATATTTTCTTGAATGAGATGGGAAGGAAATAGCATTAGCAGTGATTAGGGTCTGCATTTCCTCAAAGACGTGTTAAGCTCTAATATTGGAACACCTTGTTTACTTCATTTTAATGAGGTGCATGTGTGTGTATTAAAGTAACCTCATTCGTGTTTCAGATATAGTTTTCTACTCACATAGTGAAAGACAAGATTGATTAGACCTGTGCTATCCAAAGCTAAGTGCCATTTAAGCTTATATTAAACATAATAAAATTATGTAAAATTTAAAATGTGATTTTGTTACCCTAGTACATTTCCTGTGCTCAATTAGCCACATGTGACTAGTGGCTACCATACTGGATAAGCACAGATATGGATCATTTCCATCGCCAAAGAAAGTTCCATTGGGCAGTGCTGTACTAAATGCTTAAAAAATGCTTATGATTTCAATAACTTTTGTCACCTCAGCATTTTTTATGTTTTGGATTTGTATAACTAACAGTATTTTTGTTTATTTGCTTTTAGACATTGCCCTGGGACCTATGGACGGTAAGCCACTAATAACTGTTTTCTTGTATCTTGATCCCCAGAAACTTGTAAACATTGTTATATTTGATTTCATTTGCAACAGAAAGAAGACCCATACATTTAATGAGAATATAGTCCCCTAGAATGATCATTAGGTCACTGAAAGTCTTGAGCATTATCACAACCTAAAGATGATGGTGAAGAACGAGTACAGTGGACCAGACTCCTGGGTGAATAATGGCCAAGAATTTGGATAATGGTCAATAATTTGGCCCTTTGTTTCTTCCTGTGGTAGTTGGTGGCAAGAGGAGCTGTGGTAGTGAAGGACATACACAGCTGTTGTTGCATTTAAATAGAAGACAAGGAAAGTGTGAATGAGACAATGGAAGAGAGGGGCTACTTGGCACATGGAACCATTCTAAAAAATCATTATAGTCAATGAAGCTTGGGTTAATAAGAACTTGAGCTTTAGAGCCAGATGGCCCTGGATTTGAGTCCAAACTCTACTCTTATAACCTTGAGACTTTGAGCCATTTCTAAAACTCTAAGCCTTGGTTTTTCTCATTTGTAAAATAAGGGCAACGATGCCTACTTCAGAAGATTGTGTGAGGTTTAAATAAGATAATTGTAAAGTATGTAGCTGGTGTCTGGTATGTATCAATAAAAGATGGATATTATTGCTGATGTTTATTCAGCTAATCTGATGTGTAAGGATAATTACTGCAGAATTTAGAGTTAGGAAAGTGTCACAAACAGCTCTGTGGTGATCTCATTGGTGCTGTGAAATTGGAGATTGGTTGCACACCTCTATAGCCTTATAATCCCTTGGAGCAGGGCCTTTGTTTTAGAAAAGGCTGGTCATATGTCTTAAGAACGCAACTTAAGTTGTATGTTTTCATGTATAGTGAGGCAGCAAAAGGGGAGTTTGATCAATCTAGCAATTCATGGGCAATGCCACTTCTAAATTGACATTGCCTCTTTCTTTCTCCCTTTAAAACCAAAAGATGTCTGTCCCCTCCTTCTGCAATCACAGGGATATACTGTACTCTTTAAGATCCCTGGAGCTTCAAGGAAAGTGCTCAAGAAGAGAGATTAAAAGTGTCGATGGAAACCACCAATGACAAAGTTATATCTTTTCTAGTGAAAAGTTTTACTCATATACTCACAAAAAAGGCATGCATGGATTGATGTTCAAGTCATTTGAATTCTAATCTCAACTCTGTGTTAATTTTCTTGGAGATTAAAAAGACAAGGCTATTTTTTTATTCCAATATTTTATGTCTCTAGTGGAACTATAATGCATTTTCCTTCCCTAGCTGGGAGGGTATGGAAAGGCTGAAGGTATCATCTAGAAGGAGCTTTTGAACATTTCAGAGGACAGACTTGCTAGGAATGGTACCGATAACAAAAATGCAAAACAACTGCTTTCTGAACGTAATTGCTCACAGCTATTAATCTTTTCAACTTCCCAAGATTTTTTCCTTATGTAGAGAAAAATGGCTGCTAATTTGGGGGAATGACATCAAGAGAACTCTCCAGTCAGTCAGACTGGTTAATATCAGACTGTCCTCCATCTAAGCACCCACCTTAGAGGCAGAGCGAAGTATAGGATGAGTTTGAGGAAGATTTTCTTCTGATACTGTGTTAGAATATATGCTACTGTGTAATTTCTTGACCTCTAGTGTTTGATCTTAGTCTGATGTTCTCAAATTTGCTTATGCATTTGAAACTTCACATTTCAGAGTCTGCTAAAGCAGAAGTCATGTACTAGCCATAAAATATCCTTGTTGATGCTAGAAAATGACAGAGGCTTTCTTTGTTTCAGTTGTGCCTTTTCTACAGTGGTCTTAAACAATTTTGGAACAAAAGTCATTCGCATCACGAAACAAGTTGTAAAATTTGATCCTAAACCAGTAGAAGCTGTAGCCTTCAGCAGAATGTTGACTCTAGACAGCAGAGGATTTTATTGTGTTAGTGAATTTTCTTCTCTTGTCTTATTGTTACTATTTTCTTTACCCATACAGACAAGCACTGATTTGGTACAGCCGGTAGGTAAATATCCAGAAAATTCTGGATTCTTTTTTTTTGGTATTTGATATGCATTACATACATAGTATATTTTCTAGAGTAAATTGTTTCCCCGTGCTGTTGTTAGTCATGGATTTAAACCTTAAGCCAATGAATGTAAACACTTTCCAGTTTGGTTTAGTGGTGCTACCCACCTGAAGAGCTTTGTGTTTCTCATCAAATCTTACCATGATCTGTTTCATCTTTTGTTTTTGTTTTTGTTTTTTTCCCTTTGCTCTTCGGCATACTTTAAAGCCTGACTCTTCAGAAAGTCTGTCCTTGTGTAACCTGATCATAGAGGAAACTCCAGACAGTGGGTTGGCCGAAGAAATTCAAAGATCTCAGAATGATATAGGTGCATTTACTTGGGGCCCTGATGCTAGTACAGACAGGGTCAGCCAGGAAATTACCTCAGGTGGGTTTGGAGAAGACTCTGCATGTTTCTCCGAAGCAGAGCAAGGCATAAGATTATCCACCAGACTGCTTTCGTCTGCTGACTGGCCCCCTGTAGCTGCACAGGATGAGCATGCCCTAGGGCCAGCCCTTCCAGGTGGAAATGAACGACTGTCCCCAAAGCCTGTGCCTGAGGCTGGAGTTGCCATTGCTGCTTGTGTGGAGATGGAGCAGCCATATGACCCCCCTGACTCAGAGGTGCCAGCCATGGCCACAGCTGGTCTGTTCAAAGAAAGTCATGAAGATGTGAAGAAGTCAGATGAAGAGGAAGAGAAAGAGAAGATAGAAGATTCTCTGTGGGCAGGTGTGGAGACGTGTCAAAAGGTAGACACTGGAGCTATTGATATCAAGACACTAGAAGGTACAGAGGAATTTGAAGAGAACGCATGTGAAAGGACAGGAAACAGAGTGGTGGAGCTTCTTAATACCATAGGAAAGGAAGACAATAGGACCTTAAAAATTAATGAAGTGGAAACTAGGAAAGGTCTGAGAGCAGGGTATAAGGAAAGTACAAAAACCAATGAAAATTATTTTGAGAAAACTGACCTATTAGAAACGGACAAGGAAAGAGGAGATACAGTAAAAGAACTTAGTGATAGAGACCAAGGTCTACATGATGGAATTCAAAAGGTAATCGATAATTGTGGAATGATAGAAGGCTTTGGAGCCAAATCCACCAATCACCCAGATATCTTGAATCCATCTCTCCAGACCTACTCTGTATCTAATATTGAAGATGGCAGCCATGAGGGATGGGATTTGGCTAGAAAAGACATAAAGAAAAATGCAGTAGACACTCCCAACCATGATATGATATATTACCCAGAGCAAGGCAGTGCAGATGCTGAAGAAATTCAGTGTGAGACTGTGTTAAATGCTCTTGTAGGTGACCGGGATAAAAATCAGGCTGTTTTATCAATAAAACTTGAAGTAGAAGCTCAGTCTAGGACTGGCCTTAGTTATTCTCTGGGAAGTGATGTAAATGGGAGAGATTTATGTTCATGTAAGGCAGAAAGTTCACTAATAGAAGGGTCTGAAAGAACAGTGACTGAAAACTGTAGTCATACTGTTAACTCGCCAAGAATTGCAAAGATAGACTCTTGGGGAACAGATCCAGGTCAAATCTGCCAGCCAAGCTTGAATTCAGCAATGAATAATTTGGATATAACAGGATTCTCTGGTATACCAGATGGCCAAGCAAGTGGATTTGCCAATTGTCTGGATTCTATTAACCACTGGCCTATCAGAGATACAGAAGGCTTAGATAATAGCTGGAAACAGTTAGATGCAGTTGAGCACAAGGAAGAACTGGAGGTGGACTTACTAGCAGGTGTATGTGGGGAACAAGCCATTGCTAGCTGCTGGGAACAAAGCCAGGAGATAGCGAGACCATTGATTTTGGGGACCTCCCGGAATGCTAGCACTGAGATTTCTGCTAGTTCCCGAGACCAGGACATCAACAACTCAGATTTATCTGAAGATGAAATTGCTAACCAGAGATATGGATTGTTGTACCAAGAAATAGAGGCTGACAAAGACGAGGTACTTACCCTAGTCTGTAGCATAGACTAGCCAAAGACTTCTGTAGGTTCTGTTTTTCCTCATGTCTCTCACCTACTTCATTATCTATCACTATCTTCTGGGAGGCCTGATCTCTCTAACAGAGTGTCATGTACTTCTTGAAATCTGTGCAAACCAAACACAAATAGGTTGACCAAAAAAAAAAACAGCAGCAGCATCAGTAACAACAAAAAAACCAACAACATAGACACACACACACACACACACACACACACACACACACACACACACACANACACACACACACACACACACACACACACACACACACACACACACACAGCAGAATGATTGTGTTGGGAATTAATGAGAGTCTATGTTACTACTATTCAGGTACTAAAAATGTGCTAAACCGAGAGCAGCGGAGACTAATTTAATCTCCCTAAAGTGGTTCCACTCCAATAAGAACACATGAAACGTTTCAGCCCAGGCCCACTGAAACTGTAAAATATCCTAATTGCTGTTCATCAAAATGATACATTGTAGAAACACTGCAAAAGCTTCTTCCAGATTCTATCAATGGCCTGAAAAGCAAGTTAACCCATAATGGCCCTTTTCTGGAATCATCTTCTCATTATAGAGAAAATGGGTTTTGGTTAGCACCAAAAAATAATGCAGCAGCAATAATTGTAAAATTAACCTTTTTTTTTTGTCAGCCTATTTAAAATCATGCAGTGTGGCCTTTTGTATTTCCTAAGTTCTTTCATGCACAGCAACCTTTTGTATTATTTTACAATTTGTGATAGTCTTTACTTTCCAACTTGTCTAATGGATATTTACTGGTCCTACAAAAATGGTAATAAAAACAATAACACACTCTGATTTTCGTTTCTGTTTAGGCTTCTGGCGGTTCATTTAATGGATTCACACAGGTAAGGAATCTATTTTTTTTTTACTAGATCCATCTGCTGAGAATGATGCACATTTTTTTTCAGTGTGGTTTGGTTCTCTGTGCCACTTATGATTAAGAATGTCAGCACAACATTGGACCCCACTACTTACAAACTGAATAATGTAAACAGAATTGTAGCAACATTGCATGATTATTGTGAAGATTAAATGAGATATGCAACAGAGTGTTTAGCCCAGCAGTCTGGCACACGCTCAGTGCTCCCTGACTTTAGTTTAGCTTTTATTAATATGATTAGCTCTACCATGGGATTCTACCTTCTACTGATTCCTCTACTAGAAATTAGAAGTTGTTCTGATCTGAGAGACCCACTGGGTTCAGCTGTTCTAAAGAAGAGCTAGGATTGTTTTGAACTGATGAAATGGATCTTTAGAAAATGTGAGAGATTTTTAGGAGCTTCCTTCTAGAGATTCCTATAGGAGCCACACTGCACAGATCCTTGTCTCTTCAGCAGCTCTCCAGGAAGGAGCTATTGGAAGATCAGAAACCGTATGCTGGTTGTGTTCAGTAAGGCCTTATTTTTCTCTGGAGTCTGTGAAAAAGGAACCACAAGATGAACTGTCCCATTAACTGTGTATGTGCCATCAGATAGGCAGGTGTAATCTATGTAAAAGGCCGGCCACATGGCTCTCAGGCTCCTGGATCAGTTTTGACAATCTCTTCACTGGAGACCTCAAACAGGCTTGTCTGTGATGACTGCTTTGTCTCAGAATGTCAGACATGCACAGTTTCTAATAATTTAGCATTTAGAATTCTCTAAATACATATTCATAATATATTCATAAATAGCATTCTCTGTTTAAAAGTTTCATTATTTTCCCATGCTATCTATAAAAATATAAAACCCACTGACACTCCCACATCCAAATACAGATACACACAAACACAAAGAGATATGTTAATGCATCTCTTCCATCTTCAGAAAATTCTTTTGAAAGGTTATCATAGGCATTGCCATTAATTTCTCATTCTTTTCAGGTTTCTATTTCCGTCAGAGTTATTAATTCACATAATTTTAAAAGTAACGATGTTTTTAAGGGCTTTTATTTTAAAACTTCAGACCATCATACACCCCTTTCATTTCCCATTTCTTAGAGGTAAATAGTTTCATTTCCTTTAACAAATTATCTGGTTTTACCCTATATGTGTGCATGGGTTTCTTATAATGCTGCTTCTTGATTTCTAAAGTATTATCTATTGACTCATCTCTCTGGAAGGCGAAGACGTAAAGTATTTTCTACCTCCTACCCACCCAATTTGTCCCCTCTTCTGCTTCCTGCCTTTCCTCTGATAGAGTTCCATCAGAGCTCTCCAGGCAATCTGTGGTAATATATTGGTGATTAGAATACTCTTAGCAGCCAAGTCATGAAGTTCACATTTTGTTCCATGCCAAATTTCTGTTTTCCTTTGTGGTAATAATTGTGGGTCTTATTTACTTGCCTGTTGGTTGATATGCTTAGTTTTCTAGGTACTTATTGCATATTCAACCCCATACTCTGTAGTTATATAAATCTATTTTGCAGAAAATATTAGACATTCAATCAGTTTCATCTTCTTGAAGAAATTGCCTATCTGTCCTCCTGGGCTGCTCTGGTCTGAACTGGGTACTCTGAGACCGTGACTTGCTGCAGAGCTGTTCTCACTGGTTCTCCCATCCTGTTGGTCATGGGGACTGCCTTCCCCTCTCTCTCCTGTCTATCCACTCTTTTCTGATGCAAGTTTCCTCATTTGTGGTTTAACCATTCATTTGGTTGGAGCACAACCTCCAGTCACTTTCTGAAAAAAGTGTACCTGGAAGGTCCATGTTTGTGACCTTACACATCTGAAAATGTCCTATGTATATATTAATATAATGCTGCTAGTTTGGGTATTATATTAGAAGCTGTAAATCATTTTCCATTAGAATTTTAAGTCCGTTGCTCCACTCAGTTCTACCACCTAGTGTTGCCTTCAAGAAACTGTCATTTTGTATCTTGATAGTTTGTAAGAAACCTTCTTCTCCCTCCTCATTCTTTCTCTCTCTCTCTCCCTCCTTCTACCTCTCTCATCTTCCTCTTCTCCCTTTCTCTCTGGAACTTTGTAGAATCCTTTTTTTTTTTTTTTTTTTTTTTTTTTGAAAAATTGAAATATTGCAATGGTAGGCTGTGGTTTCTGAAATGTTACAATGTTGGGCTGTGGTCTGAGTCTCTTTTCATCCACTGTGTAGGCCTTTTTAATCTCAAAATTTATGGGTTTTGGTTTGGGAGAATTAAAAAAAATATTTCACGGATTTATCTTTTTTTCTTTGTTCTCTCATTCCGTAACACTTCTCTTTTTTATATGTCAACTTCCTGTCTAGCATTCTATTATTTTTTTTTGTTTCTTTTCTCTGTTGTCTTTCTCTTTCTCTGTTTTCCAACTATTCTAACAGATTTTTCACCCCTATAATTTTTCCAATTTCCAAGAAGTGTTTTTGTTTGCTGCATATTTATTTTCCAATAGCACCTTCTTCTTTTGTCATGAATGATCCTCTTCCATTATATCTCTGAAGATATTAATAATCAATTTTGAATTTTTTTGCGAAGCCTTTGTTTCTTCCATTTGCTTTTTCCCCCCTTTCTATTCCATTTCTTTCTTTTATATTTGAGACTTCTCAAATGTTTGGTGATCTTGGCTGAATACTCATGTTTAAAAGTGGGATGCTGAAAAGCTGACTGGACACTTGTACAGGTAGATTGAGCTCATTGACTGTGGGCATTGTTGCACAACTTCCTGGCTCATCTTTTTTGTTGGGAGCCTCTGAAGTCAGATTCTTTAGGCATTTTTTTTCTTTTGGGCTGGCCAGATTTCCCAGGGAAGATTTGTCTTATCTGCTGTCTGTGAGGTTCAAGTCTGACTACTAGTATAATGGAGATGATTGAGGGAAAAATGGGAGCAGAGTGGGGAGAGAGGTGTGCATGGTCTCAATATTTATTATGTAAATACTTACTTAGTGCTTCTGCCTTCCCGATGTACCTGTGTGCCCCTAGTCCAGGGACCCTGTTTCAGCCTCTGTATAATTAATCTCAAGTCTTCTGCTAGGGTAGACAAGGGTGTTGCTTGGTGTTCTTAATAGGTAAGAACATCTTGAGGTCTGATGACTTTGTAATAGACTTTTACTATTCTCCTGTTGTTACCACCACCCCCACTCCTGTTTCTCATGACTCTTTATGCTTCTAATTCTTTACCACTGAGCATTCTAAGGAAGAAATCAGACTGATTTTCACCATTTCTGACATCACCTTAGGATACAGATTTCTTTCATCCACCAAGGCACTACTCTTTTCATCTGCTTTCCCATTTCAACATTTTGTTAATTTCTGTCTTTCTTCTCATTCCTTTCATCCTTACAGGTTTATGCCTTAAAAAAATCCCTTCTTGTTGTTTAGTTTGGATACAGGAGGTAATAAAGGTAACTGCATGTGTTCAAAACACCATCTTCAACCAAAAGTCAGTGGCTCATCTTTTCTGGTAGGGATCCCCTGATGTCAATTTATTCCAGCAATTTTTTTCCCCTTGACTTAGCAGATTTCTCAGGAAGGACACTTGGGCCTCCTGTCTGGAGACCTGGCTACCAGTGTAATGAGAGATGAAAGTTCCTTTAGAGATTACTTTTCCTTTAGATTTCCTCCAACTGATTTGTTTAGGTCAATGAACGTATTTTATGAAATTTTAACCTATGGCTCGTGTATAACCCATAGAAGGAACACTTAGGTAATATTGTAAGATTGAATTTACAACATTTAAAAAGTTTAAATTTGGGGACTTCAACCACTACCTTCTGATTTGGTATCAACAGCCAGAAGAGAAGCTGTGGACTAAAGATGCCCCTGGAGCCAGTGCCCTTTGTTTAATAACGCTCATAGTATCCTGCTCATCCTGCTAGCGGAGACTTATATTTAGAATAACTATCATTAAAACTTACTTTTGCATCTTTTGCCTTAATTATTTAAAATAAAAGGGGACTTGAAAATGTTTAAAATATATTTATTGAGGCCAGGCATTGTGGCTCACACCTGTAATCCTAGCACTCTGGGAGGCTGAGGTGGGCAGATTTCTTGAGCGCAGAAGTTCAAGACCAGCTTGGGCAACAGAATGAAACCCTGTCTATACAAAATATACAAAAATTAGCCAGGCTTGGTGATGTGTGTCTGTAGCTCTGCCACTTGGGAGGCTCAGCCTCAGTGGAGGCCACATAAGCATGATCATACCACTGTACTCCAGCATGGGAGACAGAAGGTAACCTTTCTCAAAAAAAAATTTAGACAGATGATAGATAGATAGATGATAGATAGATAGATGATAGATAGATAGTGTCTTTCTCTACACACACACACACACACCACACACACACACACACACGCACACACTTGATGGTAGCTAATTTAATAGCTTTTTAAAAAAATTTCTATTTTTGTTCTTGATTTTCAGCCCCAGGATACTTCATTATTCACAATGCAGACAGACCAAAGTATGATCTGCAACTTGGTAAGTTGATTTGAGTTTGTGCTCTCAGGAAGTTGTTAGTTATCACTGAATGTTCTAAAGGCCATCTAGAGTTTAAATATCCAGAATGTGGTTTCATTCATTCTAGGCCGTCTAGAGTTTCACTATACAGAATGTGGTTTCTGGATCCTGTACTTTTCTAGGAAACAAGAGAGAAAGTATCTGTAAAACCTCAGTGTGACTTTGCATTGGGTTATTTCTATTCATATAGGCACAGTCATTCCAGCAAAAACCAGTCTCCTAATTATGAATCCCAGTGGAACACAGTGAATCCATTGAGGACATGTATATTTCCATATGAATATAACTTAAGCTCCAGTATTTAAAGTGAAATTGCCTCAAGAATTTATGCTTCAAAATAAATCTTTGTTTCTTGAGTCTGAAACTACCCCATTTCTCATCTCCTCCCTCCACTTTGTGGGAGGTAGAAAGCAATAGTGCGTAGTAGAGCTGTGATTCCTAATTGGATGCCAAGTGAGAGGAGAGAGAAAAGCTTAGTTGGGAGATGAGTAAGAAATAGAAATAGTTGCTCTTGGTGTTCGAGGAGATTCTTAAAAGATCTGAGGTGGGCGGAACACGAGGTCAAGAGATCGAGACCATCCTGGCCCACATAGTGAAACCCCATCTCTACTAAAAAATACGAAAATTAGCTGGGTGTGGTGGCACACGCCTGTAGTCCCAGCTACTCGGGGCGCTGAGGCAGGAGAATTGCTTGAACCCGGGAGGGAGTGGTTGCAGTGGGCCAAGATCACTCCGCTGTACTCCAGCCTGGCGCCTGGCAACAGAGCAAGACTGTGTCTCAAAACAACAACAACAACAACTCAGATGTGTTCTCCTCTTTGTACAATTAAAAGCATTTGTTGTTGTTGTTAAAAAAAAAAAAAAAAGAGATCAGTGTTGCAGTTACGATAGGAAACATTTACAGTTTAAAGCTTACTAATAAGGATGAATGGAGAGACCTTAAGAAATGTCACTTTTGAGCATGTCATTGCTGCACTTCAGAGGATTTGGGCTCTTTGAAACTAGTTCATGAGGATTATTTGTGGCACTATGGTGTTCCCATGGGAATAGTGCGTAATTATCCCAGCTTCTGGCTTTCATATTGGATACTTGGGATTGAGATTAATGATAAATAATTTCTTTTAAACTTTCATTTTTAAGTAAGGAATTCTGTTCTGGAAAGTTTGTCTTCAAGGCTGGTTTGATATATTTGCAAAGTCAAGTGTGTGTCTCATACCCTGTCAATAGATTGTCACTCTTTTGCCTTTTGGGCAACGAGCTGACGGGTAGAGTCTCTCTGGCCTGCAAATAAATATTTAAATGTTGCAAATACAAATTATACTTGTGTTAGTAATGGATCCAGTGACACTCATTTGTCATGTTCATTGCTGATTCTCCAGCCAGGTGATGGAGATGGAGAATGAAATTTTTAATTGTCAATCATGAATGGTTTATGAAAAATGGAGAAATACCAGTATAAAAGGAAAGGCAATTGGTTATAATTAAACTCACACCTACTACATTGCTGCAAAAGATTCAAGTCTAGAATTCAGTTGTTTTTAAGTTTTGGTGAACCTTTCCCTACCATCCTTGACTGGTCCTAGGAACTTCCATGCTTGTCTTTCCCTTCTCTTTGTATGTATTCTCTGAAGCAGACATCTTGCCTCTTCTGTCCATTGAGAAACTTAGCTTTGTCATGTTGAGCATTGCAAATGCTGCTAACCTTGGCCCTTGGAAATCACAGTGAACTGATGTCTCCCAGTGAGTCGTGATTGTACAGGATCTTCCCAGGAGCAGCAAAACTTCCCAGTGTTTGGCTCATTGACTATTCTAAGCCAGGTAGGGGGTGAAGTTGGTAATCAGCTGTACATCTCCCAGCCTGCATCATACAGCCCCGCAGGACATCTTTTGAGTACAAGTTGAAATCCTTTTGAATCAGATCTTGCTTAGGGCACAGGGTTGCCTCTAAACCCTTTTGCAGTTCTCACTAAATTAGCTCTCTCGGGACTGGAGAAACCGGATACAAGGCCACGTTGGATATGACTAGATTTCTGCCCTGGCTTTCCCAGCCCATCTCCTCTTCCTCTGTGTTGACCTGCCTTTTGTCTCATCACAAAGGATACCAGAAGAGGTGCTGCAAGGCTACCCTCCTCATTTTATTCTAGAGGAATAATTCTGTTTACGGTCCTCAGAGCTAAACCACTATGGCATCAGCTGCCGCCAGTATCTGTAAAGGATGCATCTCTTCTCTGAATGCACAGTGACTGCTCCTGAAGCAAACAGCAGGAAATCATTACCAGCACTCCAAAATAGGTGTGGTATGGGATTAAGCCATTTGCAACGTCTGTCAAGGGAGGCATCTTGTAGAAAAAATGGTGAAGGCAGGGCACAGTCCCCACAGGACTATAGTAAATGTCTCCACAAGAGGTTGCTCACATTTTATCTCTGTTTTTCCCTTTCTCTTGACAAAATACAATTTTACATTATCTTAGAAGGAATAGAGAGGCGGCTTCTATTTCCAACGTTGGGTAGCTGATTTTATGTAGAATCATACTTCATTGTTATTCATCATTTACTGAGTTATACTATCCTCCTGAAATTTAAGTTGTAGTGCCATATTGTAAAATTTCATGTAATATTATCATATGTGAAACACGTTGTGACTTGTGGGGATGTAAGCAATCTTAGGTTCTCTTTAGACTACACCACAGTCTCACCGTCATATTTCAACAACCAAATGCAATTAGACTCGTTTATAAAATCACCCTAGCTATTCATTCCTGCCTTCTACAAAATGTCAAAATTTCTTCAGACTTCTAAGAAACCAAGACTCAGATGCAAATATTTTCTGCATTTTAAGATATCCTGGCATTTTGTAAAATATAGGGCGATGTATTTCTTTGACTCATGTTTTAAAATTTCTCTTGGCTTCTCATCTGGCTTCACTCTTACTTCTTCAGTAGTGTAGACTCAGCTTGCAGGGAACAGCATCTGCTCATGGATTTCTTGCTCAAATTACCCTTGTGTCCTTCATTGTGTAGGTCACTTGATACCAGGCTGTCATAGCAAATCATCCTGACTTCGCAAATGGTAGGATCATTCCCTGAGCGCTTACAGTATCTGTTTGCTGTTATGAAAATTTGTTCCATTATGAAGATAATTCTTTTCAAACAGTAAAAGTGAAGTATTTTTCCATAAAGGACTCCTGAGAGCATATTAGTGTGGATTTTATCTCATTCTTTCTTAAAAATTGTGTCAGACCACCTCTTAAAGCTTAAAGCTCATAAAAAATCAAAGGTCTGCACATGTCTACCAGTCTGTTGAATTTATTATGCCCTTTGAAAAGAATGGTGGTGTGACCCTGGCATGCATAAAAATGGAATGATTTGGTGGGAGACATAAGACAAATATTTTGTGTAGTTGTCCAACACTAGGCTATTCATATTCACTTTATTTCATCTCAGCATAACTTTTCCATCATTTCTTTGTGAAACCTGCCATGTGCACTGACTCAAATGAATGTACAGGACAAATAGGGGTGGGTTTTGGTTGCTTATGATGAGTCAGATCAGAGTTACTGATTTCTCTAATCACAGCATTAATTAGATACTTCTTACTCCACTGGGAAATCACTTTTAAACTTTTTTTTACAGCTAAGTGCTTTGAGGACAGAAAAGGATCTTATGAGCCCTCTAGTGGCCATCCATTTAGTGAAAGATGGATCTTTCTAGCATATCTAGCAACATGATAGATAAATATGTTTATATTAATAAGAATGGAAAAAGAAGGAATATTTTCAGTAGTTGTAGTGAGATGCATTGGCTGTGGTGCTTTTAATAGCTTCTTGTTAGTTTATATTGCTAATTTTAAAATTAAAAGGCCTTAATCTAAGATATGCCAGAAGCCTGATTCAGCATATATGTAATTGGAATCAGGATGTCTATGTGTAGCGGTCTTGGAGCAAAAAGACCTCACACTGCCTACACAATTAAGGGATTGTAATTGATACCATGGAGAATACTACCCAGTGGTTCTTTAAACAATTATTATATGAAATAAATGCATTACTAAGGGTTTTGTTGGAGGGTGAAAGGGAACAAGGGACTGAACAGGAATTCACAACAAAGCAGTAAACTATCTGATTGTGGTAGAGAATAGCTAGGTAGCTGGCTCTGTTCCTACCAGACTTGGAAGTGGAACACTAGCTTCACAGTGACCTGTTGGGTCAAATGAATGCATTTTAGTCTGATTATTAGAACAACCCTTTCACTTTTTGGGTGCAATGCATATTCATAAAACTGAAAGACCCTGAACTGCTCTCTCTCTCTCTCTCTCTCTCTCTCTCTCTCTCTCTCTCTCTCTGCAAAGTAGCAAAGTCTCTTATAGCTATCATAGGTAATTGGGTAGTCAAAATGTTGCAAGTAAGTAAAATGGGTAGGTAAAACAGTAAGTCTTGCCTGACTTCTAGGGAAATGACAGCTCTTGATGATGGTAAAGTGTAAGTTTAATAAGACTCTATACCTTGTCTTTTCAGTTCTCTTAAGGCCTATGATGCCAAATATGGGTGTCTTTTCTACAGCAAAGATTTGTTGAAGCTAGTTGCCTATGGGATGACAAAGAAAATCTTAATTGTCCAATATTCTGTAATGTTATCTATTCACCTGTTGAATCTTTTTCCTCTCACCCTCAAAACAAACACTCCAAGGCTGAATCTGAACAGGCTCCGCCCACAGAGCCGAAAGCAGAGGAGCCCCTGGCCGCTGTCACACCCGCTGTTGGGCTGGACCTTGGAATGGACACTCGGGCTGAGGAGCCAGTAGAGGAGGCAGTGGTGAGCGCCACCTCCCTCCCACCCTCCATCTGCCTCGCTTCCATGGCCATGCTTATCTCATGATCACATGCATTGCTTTCATCTTTCCTCACTTGGAGGAAAGATGGGTAGATATGCTCCATATCTGTCATAACTCCCGGGTTCAATTAGCCTTCATTCATATTTGCTTTCTTTTTTTAAATAAGGAAAATATCCAGATAACTACTCGTATGATCTAAAGAAAACTGTCACATAGCCACAGGTATAGCACAGTAGATGGGTTGTAGAACTGGTGAGTAATCAGATCTGTTAATGCTTTGTTCTACCTGTGACAACTGGACATGTGCCTTAATTAGGGAACTTGCATGTGATAAACAGAATAATTACCTTGTTAGTTGTGTGTACATATTGATTACTTACAATAGTAGTTTTTTAGGTTGGTTAAGGTCTAGTGAGGTGTTGAAATCCCATATCACAACTCTGTGAATCTATAAGGATTCTTATGTGCACCACCATTTGCTCACAATTAAGTTTGCTGATAGCTCTTATAGTAATATGGACATTGAGGATGTTTTTGTACTGGGATAGAGATCCATTTTTCTGCCTGGAAACCTGCTCTTACCTTGATATATGCAGTCATGAAGAACACCACATCGCAAACTGGGATGAGCTTTGATATGTGCCAAGTAGAATTGGACATTGTAATACCTATGAAAGTGTAGAGTTCAAAATACCCATGGTGAGTGAAAAGTCATTTATTTATGAAATGCAGAAAAATATCTTCCAACAATTTTAATCAGAGTACCATTTCCAGCCTTCATAGACCGTACAAATAGGAAAACCAATTTCTCTGTTACCAAAAATAACATTCCCTAGATTAGATACCTAGAGAAATGAGTCTACTTCAATTGAGTCAACTTCATGTTGTTGGTGCCTTAAGTCATTTTACAGGGAAAATGGTTGGTCATCTGTGACGTCAACAGTTTATTAATCAAGTAGAAAAATAATAGTGTAAGATAGTAATGGAAGACAAAGCTGGACTGAATCTCTCCCAGGGGCATTGCTTGCAGGGACTTTAGACCACGGAGTACTGTGTCCATGGTTGCTCCCAGGTTCACTGGAGATTTCAGCAAGTCTGTGTAGATAGTGCTTTTTCATTTCGTGTCTGATGGTGACCTGTCTACTCACCTTGCTTTAAGATTATTTAAATAACAAAGGAAGGGAAAAAATAGAGTTTATTTTTTGACTACTGTTGTAATTAAGAAGATAATTGATTTTTAAAGGAATATGGATGATGCCAGGGAGTTAAAAAAAATATCAATTTAGGTGTTGAGGGAAATTGTTTCAATTCTGAAAAGCTCTCATCAAATCCCTATTTTGAACAGCAGCACAGACTTCATCTTCACCAGTGTTTTAAAACTAGCCCATTGATTTTATGCCCAAGACTATTCAGTATAAGGCTTAATACTGTCATGCCCATGTATGTGAGCAGGGGCAGCATTTGCTGTTGTGCAATAGATTGGAGATGTGGAATAGGCAAGCTAAGGTCTTCAATACAGGCTGAATGTTGTTGATTCTCCATGATCCCCTCTAAGAGTGCCATGTTTATATACTTCTCACACCCATCCTCACTGCAACAAACTGATCTAAGTAGGCTTTTGGTTTTTTTCAGAATCCAGATTTATGCTTTTCCAGTGGACAATATCAGTAGTCACCAATTATTTAAGAACCTACTATGTAATAGCTAATATATATATGCATATATTTGATGATCATTTTAACTAAGGGTAATATGAAAAATATTGAACACCCTGTGGCATAGGCACCGACCATCATTCAAACCAGCTTCCTTCATATTGGGTAAGCAGCTATTTGGAAGAATGCTTCATTCTGAAAACATCTTTTCTCCTAAAGCTTATTGGTGAACTGTAAAGAATCAAAAATTTTGATTCCCTGTAAAATATAAGACAATTTACAGTCTTATGAAGGATTCAGGCACCTCCTGAGACCCACAGGCGATGCAAGGATAATAGGTACAGAGCTCACAGTGTGATCCACATTTTCCACAGAGAAAATAATTCAAGCTCATTTCTCCATATGGACTGAAAAATAATGGTAACACTGTTAACTAAAAGGAGACAGTTTACGGCAGTTCAGTTTGCCTTTATTCATCCATAGTGGCTGCCTTCCATGTTTTTAACATGGACATACTTGGATGAAATCGATACTTCCCCTCATTTTCCTTTCTCCTTAGGAGAATAGAGTCAGATAAAATGTATTTTTGTTTCCAAAAGTAGATTTATAGCTTCTTACCTCTGGTCATAATAATCTAATATAATATTAGGGTTATATTTCTCTGAAGAAAGGTCTATTAGGTTTTTAGATGTGTAATATTAAATTGTAAAAACAAAAATCCACATTGAGTCCCTAGCATTAATTAATCAGCTGACTGTGGTTGTCATCAGTCAGGATTGAGTTGATATGACCTTTTGAGGTAATCCTTTTCACCGCTGAAATGTCACCATATATTAGTTCAGGTTTTGACAGAATGCATTTCATCTGAGATGATGTTTGTGATTGTTCTTTTTTATTTTTTAAGAGGCAAATATAAATTCAAACATGGGAAATTTTAATAGTGTTTCCCAAAGAAACCTGGGGCTTTTAAGAAAAGTTTAATTATTAAATTTTTGTTTGTTGTTTTATTTCTTGTATAGTTAGTATTGTCTTCAGTTTTTCACAACATCAAATGTTACTAGTATGTCTGCAGGATTCATTTTAAAAATCAACACTCTTATTTTTCCTTTTCCAGATGTTTCTATGTATGTAAGTAATGAAAATATTTGTTAGAAAAAAATGATTTTGAGCCAGGTTCTGTGGCTCATGCCTGTAATCCCAGTACTTTGGGAGGCTGACGCAGGTGGATCACCTGAGGACAGGAGTTTAAGACCAACCTGGCCAACATGGTGAAATCCCATCTCAATAAAAATACAAAAATTAGCCAAGTATGATGGTGGGTGCCTGTGATCCCAGCTACTTGGGAGGCTGAGGCAGGAGAAGTGCATGAACCCGGGAGGTGGGTTGCAGTGAGCTGAGGTCGTGCCATTGCGCTCTTGCTAGGGCAACAGGGCGAGACTCTGTCTCAAAAAAAAAAAAAAAAAAGATTTCAATATTTATTTCAATATATGTCAGAGAATTAGGCTGAAAAGCAGGTAAAGATGAGCACAGAGCCAATTCATAATGCATTCTTTGGTTACAGTTAATTGTGTTTAGATTTTTTTTTTTTCCAGAAAATAAAATTTTACTCACATTTATTCCATTTTCTTCTAGAGAGGTCCCTTCTAATTTTCTCTACATTTCGGTCAGTACCTGTATTTTGCTTAAATGATGCGAATTACATCAGTGTTCTTTTTTGCCTATTTTTTTTTCAAAATAATGCCATGTAATTAAATTTAGAGCTAGCATAGCTTATAAAACATATACATGTAAGGAAGACTCTGGTAAAGACGTTTTCAGAATTGTTGGGGAATCCTGGAATATGAAACATTATTGACCCATTATTTGGGGGACTACTTTGTTTTTTGCTATGTGTTGATTTTTAAAAATTTTACTACTAAATTGTCGAGAGCAATTTAAACCACCAGATATATACGTATCAGAATTGCCAGACTATAGTTTATCAACTTCATCTTGCTAGGAATATTTCTGCCTGCTGGAACAGAATACATGTGCTCACTTCCTTTTTCACTCAGTTGACAGATACATTTGAGTCTTCTGTAGATGTCAGGCTCAGTTCTGGATCTGGAGAATACGGGAATGTGGTAAATCGATAGGACTCCTGCCTCCTAGTTTCCACAGATTGGTGGTTAGATGCTTGTTACACAGAGGTTGAGGTGTGAGGTGTCCTTCTGGGAAACAGCATTTGGGTTTTCTCCTTTTGCAGAGTAAACATGAGAGTTAGCGTTTTGCCTGTGCCTCTAGATGTGATCTCCCACTATGTCAGAGGAAGACACTGAAGACCAGAGGAAGCCAGGAAGCTTGAATTATTGACTGGCCTTGTTTACGTAGAATGATCTTCCAACTCCAAGTGCTCACACAGAAGTGTGCTTTAAGATGTCAAGAAACGTACAAATGTATATGTTTTTCTGTTTTTTAATGAGAATCTTGGAGATGGATGTTTCTATTTACCTTTCTTAGAAAAAAAATCATAGAATTGGTTGTTTTCTGAGTTTGACTGTATTCCCATTAGCAAATAGTTACATTTTCAATGCCTCTAAAGCTAAACAAGTTTCTCTGTTTCTCTCTTGTTCATGATACCAAGTACACAGCTGAGTGTATAATATATGACCATTAAATTCTGGGTCATTTATTTGTTAATTGACGCTATAGTTTTGTGGTCCCTAAAGGGTCTACAGTTTGATTTCTTGAAGTATAGATATTTATGTGGTTATTTTTGTCTTTTTTTTAATTCAGATACTTTGGCTTTTTTATATTTAGGAAAAACAAGCCAGTTATTATGATCAAAAGCAATGTCAGTTTTTTCATCTGTTCCACAGTAGCTCTGTGACAGCTAAGCCCCACTTGCCTCTAATATAAAATGGAGTTAATAATAATCACCTTAAAAGTTTCCTGTAAGGGCTTAGAAATAATACATGTCATATCAGTTTCAGCATCTGTCATGCAGAGGTTATTAGTCAATGACAATTTGGTGATATCATTATTGCCGTCGTTATCACGAAAAGTTGGTGAGGAGCAAATAAGCAGAAGCAGGTGAAATATGTACTCTGGGGAGGAGAAGGCAGCAGAAGCAAAGGATAACAGGCCCCTCTTCCTGCGTTGCCTCAATCAGAAACGGCAAGGGACCCAGGCCCTGTTAGGTCTCCAGCAACACAAATTTCCTGTGATTCCTGAATAAGCTGTGTCCCATCAAAATTCTTTGTCCTTTCTAAGAAGACTTTCCCTTTTCTAGGCACCTTTACACGCAGTGAATGAATAGGGAATGTTTCTGTCTTCATTGCCCAGGGGATGTGAGTATTCAGAGAACTGGCAGTGCCTTCTCAGCTGCATCCTCCTTCAATGTGATTGTAGAAGGGAAGAGATGGGCAGATGATCTCCAAATGTGATACATCCAAATCTGATACAAGTAGCTGAACCTAGATCTTTCTGTCTTTGTAGGAAGTCATAGAGAAGAGATCACGATAGCCAAGAATAAAGTGAAAGTAACAACACGGCGATCAGCTTTCCCCACCTCACAGAGCAGGTTGATCTGCATTTGCTGGTGGACCTCAGGGCCACTGCTGTTTTGAGATGTGGCTGATACTAGGTATTCATTAACCACCTACCAACTGCTAGTAGTGGTGCACACACACCATCTTTCCTGCTTTCCGAGGTGTGATTTCCAAAACCCCATCTCAAACAGGCACAAGTGAGGCTTTTTAAATATTATTGTTTATTCAAAGTGTTGTTATAAATATGTGTGAACATGAACTCAGAATTCAGGTGTTCTTCCACTATTGAGGAGCCATTTTTTGGTCATAGATGCACAGTGACTTTTAAGTATTACTTTTGACATGTACTTTTCTTCTGAGGTGAAATTCACATGAAACAAAATTAACCATTTTAAAGTGAACAATTAAGTGGCACTAGTACATGCACAGTGTTGTACAATCATCACCTCTCTCTCATTCCAAAACATTTTCATCACCTCAAATGACAGCCTCATAGCCATTAAGCAGCGACTACCGTCTTCCTCTGCCAGGCCCGTGGTAGCTGCCAATCTGCTTTCTAGGTCTATGGATTGATTTATCCTAGAGAGCTGATATAAATGGATGTAGAATACATGATGATAAGATGGTTTTGTGTGTTCCTTGGTGTATGCTTTTTGTCACATACTAAATCTGGAGCTTTAGCTTGATATCTTTAACATGACTGGTTGTCATTGACTTCAAGATAAGAAATTCTTATTCTCTCTTCTGAATACATATTGGGCCCAATTCATAATCCCTCACTGAAACCATTCCTGGCCATCAACACAATTGGGTATGTGAGACCAGAGCCATTCAGAAGTTAAAGACAACTCTATTATAGAGACAATAAAGTCTCACCCCAATATCAAACCCAGTCTCACCCCAGAAATCAGAATTTAGACCTACAAGAGCCTTATAGATGGGTTCTACTTACTGGCTCACCCCTCTCCCCCTAATGGGGTCAGTGCTGAGATTCATTTAGTCCATGGATAATATGGAACCAACCCCTGTAGACCATGTGTGTTGAATTCTCATCCACCTCTTGCTTGTTCCTGTTTTGTCCGTCCCCTCACCTCTAGGGTAGAAAGGCCTTTGCGTGAATCCCTCCTCATTAGCCCTCCATGAACATGAGCTGGAACCCTAAATATGATCAGGAAAAAGTGCTTGATTTGAGATCAGCGGTCCCTTCCTTTTCCCCGGCAAGTTGCCTTGTGTTCCAGCATCGGCGTTCAAGCCGCTCAAATACTGTCTTTGAGGACTATTGTATGTGTCCTAAAGTGAAAGGGAGTATGACCAAAGAGAGTAAGGTTACAATAAAGAAGCCCATGCTGTGATAAGAGATGCTAGGGAGCACTAGCATGCACATGCATTCTCTCACAGCAGTCCCGTGATATAGGATTATTTAGGCATCAGGACCCCCATTATACAGATTAAGAAAACAAACACAGAGATTAATTGATTAACCAAGATCGCACACCTAGAAAGTAGTAACATGTGATTGAAGTCCTGGTATTTTAATCCATAGCTGTCCATCTCCTGACTACTCCAGATATTATACTTTTAAAAAGAGCAGATTTTATAAAAACGTATTAACGCATTTCGTATCACATCTAACTAAAGCTGTTAGGGTCACAACTTAGGGTTCAAGCTAACACGAAGACTTCCAATAATGAATGCTTAGACTTGCTGGATGTTCCTGGTTTATGGCTGAGGAGTTGAAATGAAACAGAAGCTCTGTGCAGCCTCAACCTTGAGCTTCTCAGAGGCAATGTGTGTCCCAATCCCCCACTTTGGCTGCTAAGCAAGTTTCAAAGGGGATGTATTGAGAAGACCTTGAATTAGGAATATGGAGAACTGACTCCCTGGCCAACCAGCGAGGTAGCCTTGGGGAAATCATTTTACCCTCTGGGCCAGTTTTCTCATTCCTTCTTTAAGAAGGTTGTACCTGATAACCTCTTCCTGCTTCCCAAAATCTATAATTTATTACTTTAAAAAATTAGACTTTCAAAGTTCTTGTAGTAACAAGAGCACCCTGTGTTTATGGCTTTTTTCCAGCCTCTGTTTGCTAGGCCATCAGGATGACATACCATTGTGGAGAGGCTTTTACTTACTACTGCCATGGCCAGTTCAAAGGCTGTGAACTCAAAGGTTGGCAGTCGGGCCTTCCAAGTGCGACTTTTGGCTGCCTACCGCTCCTCAAGCTTCAGGCCCCACACTGTCATCTGGTCGGTCCCAGGTTGCACACTGAGATGTATGTTGTGCTTGACAGGGTTAGGTTGGGGAGTTTTGCCAACAAGGTGTGATAACATTCAGGTGATTTGCAAATCACTATTTCTCAATCTAGTCTCTGGGTATGTTTGGCAGCCTTCCCTCTGCTCTCTGCCAACCTGAGCCTGGGCCTGCTTAGGAAAAGGCAGTTTAAACAGTAACAGTAGACACTTTACATATTATTCAAAGATGGCATAGTCAGGCATGGGAAAATGCTTACTGTACTGTAAGGGTGTCTTCCTTAAGCAACCGCTTTAACAAACTTTTTGCAATCTGCATTGAAACTGTCCACAATGGCTGCTCCAAAAACTTGTATGTGCTCATCTTCCCATCTCTGAGAGAGAACCATACATGGTATGTACATTTGCATTAAAAGATAAGTCTCCTTTTCCCATCCACTTGTCCCCTACACATTGCAGATAAATCACTAATTAAATCTTTAAATACTGATCTGTATTATTATTGGATATTCTGATACAAACTTAAAGGTCAAATTAACCCAAAATTCATTAACTTTGAGATCTCCTTAGAAGACTTTAATTTTTCAAGAAAGTTTTGGAGCTAGTTCTGACAGACATTGCCATGGCAACAGTGCTGCCTGTGATTGAGTTGCCCTGGGACCCGGCTGCTGAGGGTTCGTGATAGGACTGCAGGCAATACCAGGATCGCAGATTGAAAAAGATGACTGAGCTGAAGGTGGCGAGGGGATACCACTAAATTCCTTTATTAGAAAGGAAGCACATAGATGTGTCAAATGAAATTTGCCATACCAAGTGCCACCTTTGAAAGGAATGCTACTGGGGACTCGCAGTACCATAAGAGAGCTTGGCCCTATAGTCACACTGAAGGAAATTTATGACCCACATTGTTTTAAATATAGTTTATGCAAAGAGATTTTCCAGTCACCAGCCTGTGTCACAGTTCAGTCATCTTCTATTTGGGGCCATAATGATGATCTGGAGACTCTAGCTGTCGCCAAGTGTACTTGCATCAGCTGCAGCAGGGAAAGTCTGCTCTGCACCTACAATGGTGGGTGGGGGAAGTGGGAAAAGGCCCCTTTTCAATCTTTCCCAGCCATTGGTGCTGCCCCTTTCAGAAATCAGCACCACGTCTGCATTTCCTTTGTTCCAAGGGGCACTTTGGCAGGCCATATTTCCCCTTCCCTTGGGGTGGCCTGTGCCAAGGGCTAGCTATCCGGAGTACCCACAGCCTCCCAGAGTCCTCTCAATCAGCTCCCTATCATTGCCAAGTCTTAGTAGGTTCTGGAGTATGTTTGTAGGAGATCTGGTGACAAGCTGCACAAAGACTGAGGTTCCTCAGACAGGCAGTGACCTACACTGGGTACACAGCTGGTGTGGCACCTACCGTTTTAGTGCAGGCCTGAGGGGAGTGTGAGTGCACCTGCAGTAGCTTGTCCTGCCGCTGTCCTCAGGAAGTTCTCAGATTGCCACCGACAGCATTGCCCAAGGCCATAAGGGCAGAGGGACTCTGACAATTTGGCAGTCAGCATTTGGGCATGGAAAGGAGAGGAGCAGAGAAGCACCCCCACCTGCCCTTTCTGCAGAGCTCTAAGTTCCTTAGGGGTCAGTCTCTACCAGAGTCTTGTAGCTTTCCTTTTCTACACCACGGGAACTCCAACAGGTCCTGGCTTCTCTCAGCTTCCCATTCAGATCATGGCCACTCGCCTGTAACTTCGATCATTTTTCTGAAGAGAACTGGCATCTGACACCTCCAGTCAGCCATCATGGGGAAAAAAAAAACACAAAAGCCCTTGGGGTTTTTTTTTTAATGAAATTTATCATTGGGATGTGTAAATGAAGATTTACGAGAAAACTGAAAACAATCACACAAAAGATCAGATTCACTATTATCAGGGTTTTTTTTTTTCTTTTTAATGATTTTCCCCTTTTTTTCTTTAAGAAAAAAAACTTGCATATTGAAAAAGAAAGTCAAAATTTCAAAAGTATATTCTAGGAATGTTAGCTAAACCCAAGAGAATTTTTTTAATAAAGCAAACATAAATGGATCCTTGAAGCATAATATCTGAGTCAGGCAAAGGAAAATATGTGAGGGTGTCATCCACCTCCACCCTTGATAGAAGACAGCTTGCGTCTACCCTGCCATGAGTAGGAGACTCCTTTCTGAAGCATTCAGGCCATTTGGGGCCTGCTGCGAACTCTCACACAGTATATCCTTTGACACGTATATTTAACAGGTGATTCTATGTAAAGATGATAAATCCGTCTCCAGTTCCTGTTCTGAAAAGGACACCTGAGAGACCCCAGATAGTAAAATGAAACAAAGAGAACATTTCCACGTCTACTGTAAACATCAAGCCTAGAGAGATTTCTCCTGATTTGAGAAAACTAAGCAAATACATATGTTTTTAGATTACCAAAGACCTATAGAGCAATACAAAAGAAAAAAAAAATGATTGCATGCTAGAGTTAAAAGTTTCTTTAGAGAACATGCAGCATTAACAAAAATTACCAGACATACAAAGACAAAATTTAAAAATCGCCTTCCTTTTGTTGTCAGTAAAATTCAAGATGACCTTGATAGGTGCAACAGAAGATGAAGGGTGAGAAAATAAGGCAGTGACATTGAGAAGAAAAGAAAGTCACTTTGTAAGGCAGATAAAAAGGGAACTCAATAACATGAGAAAAGATTTTAGGGGGAGGAAATGTAATATTAGAATTGAAATTTGAATGAGAAGTGGTAAAGACTAGAAGCAACACCACAGAGAATCAATTTAGTGATATGAGGAAAAGCTGGAGGAGTTCTCCCAACACATAAAGAGAAGCACAAGCAAAAGTGATGGATTTAGGGGCCAAAGAGGGAAGATACAGCTTGTGGGTAGAAGTTCATCCTGAAGAAGAGACTATGAGAATGTTACAGAAGCAGCAGTGGCCAGTATAATAAGAAGAAAACATGCTGGAGCGGAAGCTTTCCTAGTTGATGGAATTCCTGCATGTGGTTCATAAGAAATCACCAACAAAAAGCAAACTTAATGGCGAGAGACTTAACATTGAAATGTATTCTTTTAAATATTTGAGTTCAAAGTTTAAAAATATCTTCTGCAAGCATCTAGATTGGAAATAAGAAAGCACTACAAAAGAACAACAATTAACGTTGTTCTATGACTTATCCATATCAACACTAAGGGTCAGAAGCTATTAGAACAACCTACAGATTTTGAGTACAAACAAACACAATATAGTAATTCTACACAAAGTCAATAGCTGGTCATGTAGGAAAGCAGCAGAAAGACACTACTAATACATAAGGGGCTAGAGACTCTCCATAGAATCCCTAAAAAGCATTTTGTGAAGATATATTGCGATTGACTGAACAATGACTCAAGGCGGATAGATGGGAAGACTTGTGATAAAGCAAATGTGGTTATATGTCTATTGAAGATCCTAGGTGGTAAGCACTTGGATATTCATTGTATGATTCTATGTTTTTGAAAATTTTTGTTTTTTTGAAATTTCTTATCATGTTGAGCAGAAACCCGAAAACATCTTTAATGGAGACATCATGGAGAAATAGAGCAGTGTTTAGTATTTAAATTACTTAAATGTGTAACCTAAGTAATTGTTGGGTTACAAACCAAAGATCTTTCTCACAGTGTTAGAGTAATATTAAAAAATGAAACCAGGCTGGGCACAGTGGCTCATGCCTGTAATTCCAGCACTTTGGGAGGCTGAGGCAGGCAGATCATCTGAGATCAGGAGTTCGAGACCAGCCTGGCCAACATGGCGAAACCACATCTCTACTAAAAATAAAAAATTACTCTGGTGTGGTGGCATGCGCCTGTAGTCTCAGCTATCTGGGAGGCTGAGGCAAGAGAATTGCTTGAACTCTCGAGGAGGAGGTTGCAGTGAGCCAAGATCGCACCACTGCACTCCAGCCTGGGGGACAGAGTGAGACTCTGTCTCAAAATAAACAAACAAGCAAACATGAAACAAATTAGTGTTTAATGCTAATAGAACTGTTATATAATTTGTTAAATAGAATAAGCAATATAGTATATCCATTGATAAAATTTTTCTAAGAAACATGACTCATGTTTTGTAAAGCAAATAAACCTGTGTATGATTAGAAAATGAATGCAACTAAATATATCAAAATGTTACCATAAATTATTTCTTTCATTATTTTAAAATTTATTAGAAAATTTGTTTTGTTAGAAAAATGTCTATGGTCAGTTACAATAACCTACTTTATAAATAAGTATGGAATTTCATGCTGGGCAGAATAAGAATCAAAGTATCTTCACTTGTCTCGTCCAGACCAGTGGCATGATTGGCAAACTACTTTTCAGGCATTGTTCAGAGCTAATACTGCCAAGAAAACAAGCAAATAAGTAAATAAACGAGTGAATGAATGTAAGACACAAACCTTAGAGACCACAAGTTCTCTTCAGCTTATCACTTCTCTGACACATTTGAGGGTCTTCGTCCTTGTTGACCTGCTTTTGTGGCACCATCTCATAGCTGTACCAGCTAGTTTCTGTCACCCGGTTGTGTTTCCCTATTTTACGTGATTGATAACCTAGGCTATTGTTGCATTGCCTTCATGTCATTACATTTCCAGAAAATTTTGCTAAAGCAAATTTAACTGGTGTTTAGAGGATCCTGGCATAAATGCCATAATTATATGGCTTTCCACCAAGGAGATGATTGAGGCAGAAGGTTAGAAAGCAATGAGGTATGTATGGTGCAGACAGCCACCACCTCCTCTCTCCAGAAGATTCTGTGCTGGTCGCTGCGATTTCTGTATGATGAATAGGCAGGTTAGCAATACTGGTTTCTGTACCTCATAGACCTTATGGATATAGTAAATATGTGCCCAAGGTCAAGGAGAATTTCTTTTTTCCTTTTTTTAGATGGAGTCTCACTCTGATGCTCAGGCTGGAGTGCAGTGGCACGATCTCAATCTCAGCTCACTGCAACCTCTGCCTCCCAGGTTCAAGCGATTCTCCTCCCTCAGCCTCCCGAGTAGCTAGGATTACAGGTGCACACCACCACGCCTGGCTTATTTTTTTGTATTTTTAGTAGAGACAGGGTTTCATCATGTTGATCAGGCTGGTATCAAACTCCTGACCTTTCGATCCACCTGCCTCCGCCTCCCAAAGTGCTGGGATTACAGGCGTGAGCCACCATGCCCAGCCACAGGGAGAACTTTTTTAGTTTCTCTTTGCAATAGCGGTTTTCCCATAAATATATTTGACCAATAGATAGTACAGTTTGGGCAGAAAATAGGATACTTGTGTTTATCTGAACATTTAGAGTGAAGAGAAAAATTTGATAGCACTAGGTATGAAAGGCTTGAAATACTTTGAGCAGTTTCAGACCTCTAGTCTTCCTGGGTAACAATTTTTAAAAAGCAAATAGCAGTCATTTATCACTGTGGTTTTTCCCAGCTGGTATAACATGTACTGAAGCAAGCAGAGCATGGAAAAGGCTTTTTTTTTTTTTTTGTCTTTTATGGATCTACAAATAGCTAACAAATTGAAATGTATGAGAACAACAATAATAATAAGAGGGATAACTTTCGTCAATGAAAACCTTTTCACTCTTTTCTTGATTTTATCTACAGCTAACACCTAATCTGAACAAATGGGTTCTTGTTTTCCATTGTTTTTTTAATGTTGTTTTATTTTTGCAGTCAGTAAATAGGCATTGGGAATATTTTGGTAAGAGCAAAAAATCTGGACCAGATTCCAGACATAAAGGGACGATTGAGGCACCTCTGATTATCAGACCAGTGTCAGAAACAGAGAGCTATGAGGATAAACAGATCGTGGATGATCCTTCTCTGTTTATGTAATGTTTTTAAGCTCTGTAAAATCCAAGTGTTAAGTAAACAGCAGGTGGAGAAATTGGAATTCATTACTAATGGACTCAGAATAGGGTGTAGGAGTGTTCATTGTTTATGTTTTCCAAGTAGATAATTCAAATTGTTTGGCTTCTCTTTAAAAAGTGCCAATTCCTTAGCACCTGACCTTTGCCATAATTGTTAATTTCAGTATTTTCCTGAATTTCATTTATCATTCTTAAAATCCACTTTCTGCATGCTGCAGTTCTTTTTTATGTGACGGAAATCAGGTAAATTGCTGATGTGCTGAGGCTCAGGTATTGCTCCTGTTAAGGTAAGGAACCTCAGAGGTGTCAGGCAGAGCCCTTGGCCTCCACCTGCTGGTGGTTGGTGTCACAGCAGCTAATAATGCCTGTTGTGTATTATTTTTATGTTTAACTTTTGCAGGTACATAGGAGGTATATATATTTATGAGTTACATGTGATATTTTGATATAGACATACAATGTGTAATAACTACATCAGGGTAAATGTCTATCACCTCAAGCATTTATCCTTTTTTCACGTTACAGTCCAATCATATTCTTTTAGTTATTTTAAAATGTACAATGTTATTGTTGACTATAGTCACCCTGTTTTTGTTATAAAATACTATTTATTCCTTCTAACTATGTTTTTTGTCCATTAACCATCCTCCCTCCCCCATACTGCCTCACTACCCTTCCCAGCCTCTGGTAACCATCCTTCTTTCTACTCTCTATCCCCATGAATCCAATTGTTTTAACTTTTAGCACCCTACAAATAAGTAAGAACACTCAAAGTTTGTCTTTATGTGCCTAGCTTTTTTCCCTTAACATAATGATCTCCAGTTCCATCCATGTTGTTGCAAATGACAAGATCTCATTCTTTTCCATGGCTGAATAGTACTCCATTGTGTATAGGTACACATTTTCTGTATCCATTCGTCTGTTGATGGACACTTAGGTTACTTCCAAATCTTTGATATTGTTAATAGTGCTGCAGTAAACATGGGAGAGCACATACCTCTTTGATATGTTGATTTTCTTTCTTTTGGGTATATACCTAGCAGTGGGATGGCTGGATCATATGGTAGCTCTACTTTTTTGTCTGTTTGTTTGAGGAACCTCCAAACTGTTCACCATAATAGTTGCACTAATTTACATTTCCGCCAACAGTATACAAGACTTCTTTTTTCTCTACTTTCTTGCCAGCATCTCCTGTCTTTGGATCAAAGCCATTTTAACTGGGGTGAGATGAGATCTCACTGTAGTTTTGATTTGCATTTCTCTGATGATCAATGATGTTGAGCACCTTTTCATATACTTCTTTGTCATTTATGTCTTCTTTTGAGAAATGTGTATTCATAACTTTTGCCCATTTTTAATTGGGTTATTAGATTTATTTTTCCTGTAGAGTTGAGCTCCTTATGTATTTTGATTATTAATCCCTAGGCAGATGGGTAGTTTACAAATATTTTCTCCCATTCTGCAGGTTGCCTTTGTTGACTGTTCCCTTGGCAGTGCAGAAGCTTTTTAACTTGACATTTGTCCATTTTTTGCTTTGCATGCCTGTACTTTTGGTGTATTACTCAAGAAATCTTTGCCCATTCCAATGTCCTAGAGAGTTTTCTCAATGTTTCCTTTTGGTAGTTTGAAACCTTAGATTTAAGTCTTTAATCCATTTTTATTTAATTTTTGTATATGGCAAAAGATAGGAGTCTAGTTTCATTGCCTGCTTAAATTACCTAGCAAAGAAAAGGTGATAGCATCTATATTTAGTGATGATAAAATCTTATACAACCAAATTGATAGATATCTAGAGGTAAATTACAGGTTAATAGTAAACATGTTTATATGGAACAAGTTTAAAAAATACCTGTGGAAACACCATCTATAGGTGATGGAAATATATCCTCTTCCAGAGATATAGTATCAATTCAATTGAGATTGAAAGCCAATTAGTAATAATATGTACTTGGAACATATCTGTATAAAAGGATTTATGCATAGTCACTTGGGAGAGTAGCCCATGAAATAACATCCTGTCTGCTATGTCTGCTTTTTCATCTGTATCAGTGCCTCTGTTGCATGTGTGCGTAGTGGTGATATCTGCTGCTCTGTTTGTCCATACTGTCTGCATGTAGATAGAGTCCATCTGCTTCCAAGCTGTTGAAATTAGTGGGATATTTGTAGTGTGATTTTCCAGACAGATGGAAAGAACAAGCTTAGAATGATGACACAACCTGTTTTCTACATTTTAGCTCATAAGTTTATTTTATGCACATTGTCTTTCAGTGCAGTTTTTAACATGGAATAAACTTTACTAGGTCCTTAGTATCCTAGAGAAATTCTGTTAATGTCTCCAACAATAAAGCTGTGAGCAATCGCTCCTCGTTCTTCTTGGGATTAAGATGCCCTAACAATTTATGTTCTGATCACTACTCGCTTGACAACAGTAGCAGTAGCATCCATAAAAAGGTCAGTGCTTATTTTAAAGAAGAAATGAAATTCTATTTGATTTTAAAATAAACTTTTTATTATAGGAATTCTCAGCCATCTGCCAAAACATAAATTCTCGTGCACGTGTTACTCCATTTCAGTAATGATCAACATTTGTAATTCACTTTAAATAAGTATTTGTTACAATTCATGAAAAAGGATTACTTTTGTGAACTCATATTGTATTAGTTTGTTTTCATGCTGCTGATAAAGACATACCTGAGACTGGGCAATTTGCAAAAGGAAGAGTTTCGTTGGACTTACAGTTCCATATAGCTGGGGAGGACTCACAATTATGGTGGAAGGCAAGGAGGAGTGTGTCACATTTTACGTGGATGGCAGCAGGCAAAAAGAGAGCTTGTGCAGGGAAACTTCCACTTTTAAAACCATCAAATGTGGTGAGAGATTTGATTTCACCATCATGAGAACAGCACAGGAAAAACCTGCCCCCATGATTTAATCATCTCCCACTGGGTCCCTCCCATAACACAAAGGAATTATGGGAGCTATAAGATGAGATTTGGGTGGAGACACAGAGCCAAGCCATATCACATGTACTTTCATGGCAGGGCAGGAAGAAAGAAATATGTCATGGTTAGAGATTGCATTTTAAATCATTGCACACCCTGTGTGGAGAGCCATATCCTTGTAATAGGAGATTCTCATGAGAGGGAAGTAAATTTCTAAGGATGTCAGTAATACTTGGGCATATAATGAGTAGCATAGCTGTTAAAATTTCTTTTTCATTCCCAAATAAAAATATTATCTTGTAGAAAAATGTA
>NW_016108064.1:793518-825706 GCF_001604975.1 Cebus imitator | reverse complement strand
GCAACCTCCGCCTCCTGGGTTCAAGCGATTCTTCCGCCTCAGCCTCCCGAGTAGCTGGGACTACAGGCGTGTGCCACCACACCTGGCTAATTTTTTTTGTATTTTTATTAGAGATAGGATTTCATCGTGGCGAGAATGGTCTCAATCTCTTGACCTCGTGATCCGCCTGCCTTGTCCTCCCAAAGTGCTGGGATTACAGGCGTGAGCCACTGTGCCCGGCCTGTAACAGGTACTTTTATTTAAACGGTTACCTGTACCTTTGAGCCAGAAGAAACATTTTTAAAACTACTTGGTTAAAAGTGTAGGTGTGTTGTTCGTGTTTTTCATCTCCAATTTCTGATGCCCACTCAGAGGTACTCTTCATTGTCCTTTTCTGTTGAGTTTAATACTTAATGTTTGCAATATTAGGGCTTTCCTAACTTAAGAGGTTGAACTGGGTAGAATGTATTCAACAAGGAAAAAATAGCTAATCCTAATCACATCAGATAGTAAGAGCCATTTTTGAAATATATGTCCTGGATATATAAGATCAACCTGAGATTTTTTCCATAGTCTTTCTCATTTGAACCTCTCAAATCAAGTCTGCCAAGCTGACGTCAGAATCCTATTAAAGAGTTGGACTCCAATTTGTTCAAAACTAAAACGTCTGATTGCACTTCCTTTATTTCATTATTGTAAGTTCTAAACAGTACTTAAAACTCTTTTGACTGTGTTTCTACCTTAGAAAGAAAATTCTGATTTTTTTCTATTTCATCTCTCCTTACTGGACCTAAACTATGATTTTGGCATTTTGCCTATAAACAAGCTTTGCAGATATTTGGAGTGTTACCATGCATATTTGATTACAAAAATTGTTTCCCCTTCATTCTTGAGAGTTTTTATTGAGAAAACTTCCTTTTTTTTTCCTGTGAAAGTGATTTGGCATCCAAATCACTTTGTGAACCTTCCTCACAAAGATTTGAAAGTTTATACCAAAAGGCAATTTTTCTAAATTCTTTGTGTGATGAGGATGCTTTTCTGATATGGCTTTTTTCTCTGACCCAGGCCCCTTCCATCTTGTGACCCAGATGTGCCATGTAAACCAAAAAGTGACCAAGGCAGGTCTCAATCCTGCAGAGGCTTATTTAGCCAAGGTTAAGGATGCACCTGGGAAAAAGAAACATGAGTCAAGGGAGGGTCTGTGACCTATGCTTTTTATAAGAGAGTTTTGAGAACTTCAGTATTTAAAGACGAAATAGCAAGCAAGAAGGGAATAAATTTTTTAAAAGGCAGGTGGGTGGGCAATGAGGCGAGTGTCACATTCTTGTCAGGCGCTGATTAGCGCTCAGAGAATCTACATTTCACATGTGAAAAGATGAAGTCAATCATGCCTTCATCTCACACTCTGTAGTTCTGCATGTTACATGAGATAAAGGAAGAATGTGAAATTACAGCTCTGTGTTTGGGACCAAAAGGAAGGTAGTTTTGTGTGACTCCATTCCCAAGGTTAACTTTCCTTTCGCATGGTAAGTTTAAGGTCCGGAGATTCAGTTTTCTTTCTTTCACACCCCTAAGGCCTCATTGGTTGCTTTCAGCCAACAAAAATGGAAATCACCTACACCTTAAAAGCCGTGTCTTTGGAATGGTGTATGTCACTTTCATTCAAATCCCATGTGCTGCACCTGACAGCAAGGAAAGCTGAGGAGTGTGGAATTGTTGGGAGCTCAGCAGAAAAGTCAGAGTGTTGACCAATAGATGGCAAACTCTGCTATACCTGAATCCTGGGAGTGCAAAGAAAGTCCCAAATCTGAATAGCCTCTGCAGAGGGGAGATTAGGAATAGGCTTGAGTTTGTCTCCTTGGGGAGGCCCACGGAGATGCAGACGTGGCTGTTGGTTTCTGCCCTGCAGATTATACCTGGAGCTGATGCTGATGCTGACGCAGCTGTTGGAACTTTGGTGTCAGCAGCTGAGGGGGCCCCAGGAGAGGAAGCAGAGGCAGAGAAGGCCACTTTCCCTACCGGGGAAGGAATAAGCTTAGAGGAGACCAAAACTGAAACTGAAACCACTGAGAGTGCAGAGAGTGCCCAACCTGAATCAGAGGAGCTGGAAGCAGCAGTGCGTCAGGTGAGTGTCCCAGCCAGGGGAGCTTCTGGGAGGCAGCATGGGCTGGGTGCTGTGTCGGTTGGTTCATGGTGATAACTCTTTGGATGTACAATAGGTTTGTAGCAGTTTTGTGACTCCACCAAACACCATTGTTATCAGATTCTCAGAAACAGTGGTCCCAGCTTCTCAGTATCAGCATTGCAGTGTTGCACACAGGTCCTCAGAGCCTGTGGCTGACTGGGCCTAAGCATGGAAAAGGGAAGGGGAAATGCTGGGGTGACATGGAGAAAGGAATGAAGCAGAACAGAGAAAAGGACAAGAGTTGAGCTGGGAGAAAGAGAATGTGATGAAGTGGGCACTTAGGCCAGGGAGAACTCAATAGTATTTAGGTCTTATTATTCTTATTGCTGTTTGGTGGTTATTATTAACATTCGAGTGCTTCAAAGTCACCATCAGGCCCCTTTCACCAAGAGCCCACTGCTGTGTTGCACTTTGAGAAGGGAAATAAAGGGACCTGGGCCGTGCATGAGGCTGGAGCAGGCCCAGCTCAGCAATGGCTCAGAGCAGCATTGAGAGGCCACAAAGCCACATGCTCTACCACTGCGAGGGCCTCCAACCCCAGGGCCTACCTTCGCTGTCTGGTTCTTCTGTATTCTAGAAGGCAACGTTAAGAGGGGGGTTAATGGTATGCATTCTTTTCTCCTGATATTTTTTTTTTGTTTTTTTGGAGATGGAGTCTTGCTCTGTCACCCAGGCTGGAGTGCAGTGGCTCGATCTTGGCTCACTGCAACCTCCACCTCCTGGCTTTAGGTGATTCTCCTGCCTCAGGCTAATTTTCGTATTTTTGATAGAGTCGGGGTTTTGCCATGTTGGTCAGGCTGGTCTTGAACTCCTGACCTCAGGTGATCTGCTCGCCTCTGCCTCCCAAAGTGCTGGGATTACAGGCATGAGCCAATGTGCCCAGCCTTTCCTGATGACTTTACTCCCAATAAATTTTCAAAAATCTCTCTAGGGTTACTTAAAACTGAATTACTAGAATTATGTTTCTAGTTGAATTACTTTCATCCCACTAGAAACATGTCAGATAAGTGTTATGGGAGAAGGAACTTAAAAGAATATTCCTTTTTCCCCTTAGATTTTCTCATCACAGCACCCAGAATGTTTTCGTGTATATGGTTGCACTCATGGAAAGACCGTATTATCTCTCCAAGTTGGTGAATGTTAGTGCTCTAGTCTGCTGCTAGCAGAAGGAATATAGAAAGACTCCTGTTCTGCTGATAAAACTCCCTTCTGTGCTCATCTTTGTTAAACAAGTGAAAGGGTGGTCCTAACCCTTTGGTTCAGACACTGGAGTACTTGGAGTGGATGTGGGAGCTGTGGTCCCTCCAGCAGCTGGGGCAGTGGGGGCTGGAATGATAATCACAAGTGAAGGACTGGTGAATGATCTCCAAACCCTGGCTGGATCTTCACCAGCAAGCATGGTTCAGGCGACTGGGGGATGGTGGGGAGGGGCTCCTAGGAAGTGAACTGTCAGCGGCAAGAGTTAGGGCGTCGTGGGACAAGAACCGGGCCGGCCTGCATTGGCTCCTTCTGCAGTCCCTCTCGGGATGGTTTCCCACCCCCTATCCCTCTTCCCCATTCCCACAGAAACCTCATGTTTACCAAACTGCTTGGCTCTTCAAGGATCCAGAAATTAATTCCACTAAGGGTTTAGGCCTCAGGAGGAACAGGAGGAGGCTGCGTGGCACAGCAGAGGCCTGGAGCCTGAGTCTGGCTAGTGGGGAAGTATGGAAGTGGCAAGGTAGGTTGCGCAGGACAAGGAGGTCCTGTTTCCCAGGTCCTGCTGGGCACCGCCACAGTTTTTCTTCCTCCAGGAGAAGGTCATCCCTTCAGTGGTCATAGAGCCTGCCTCCAACCATGAAGGGGAAGGAGAACACGAAATAGCCATAGGTGCAGAGCCCAAAGAGACCACCGAGGATGCGGCTCCTCTGGGCCCCACCAGCGAGACGCCGGAGCTGGCTGCAGAGCAGAAGCCTCTCCAGGATCCTCAGCCCACGCCTTCTGCACCAGCCATGGGGGCTGCTGACCAGTTAGCATCTGCAGAAGAGGCCTCTCAGGAATTGCCTCCTGGCTTTCTCTACAAGGTCGTCTTACTTTTTAATCTCGTCTGCCTTTGCTTTGAATCCCTTTTGCTCAAGCCTTTGGCTTCCAGTTTTTCTTTTTTGCAATTACTTCTCTCAACTGCTTTCCCTTCACCACATCACTTGGACAAGCCAGGACTACATTAATACATGTTCATGTTTTAACAAAGAATAATTAAAAGGAAGTTCACCACAGAGCAAACAGTATGCCCCTGGGTAATGAATGGCAGAGTCCCTTCCAGCCCACCCTCCTCTCCTTCCTGGGGTGGCTGTGAATATGTCCACCACTGCTCAGACCAGGCCTTGGAATCACCAAGTGCTCCTAACTGCACTATACTCCTCTGGGGTAGGGCAGCAGCCATTCTGTCAACTGCGGCACTTGTGGCTGCATGACAGAGTAGGGAGCCCATAAATATTTTGTAAATTAATGGATTTATACATGAATGAACTTCCACTAAAAGGCAGGAAAGAAAAGGTGGCTAAGTCAATGAGAAGAAGGTTTTGCTTAGACAGGCTACTTACAGCCTTCATAAACCAAAGGATTCTTACCAAAAAATACCTAAAAACACTGGCTTCACCCAGGTGTTTCCTGTTTCAGATGTTTCCTAACAGAATCTGATAAGGAATTTTAAGGTTTGTTTTTGCCACAGAGTCTCACACTGTCACCCAGGCCAGAGTGCAGTGGCACGGTATTCACTCATCGCAACCTCTGCCTCCTGGGTTCACGTGATTCTCCTGCCTCAGCCTCATGAATAGCTGGGATTACAGACACCCACCACCATGCCTGGCTAATTTTTTGTATTATTAGTAGAGACAGGGTTTCACTATGTTAGCCAGGCTGGACTTGAACTCCTGACCTCGTGGTCTGCCCACCTCAGCTTCCCAAATTACTGTGATTACAGGCATGAGCCACCATGCCCAGCCAGAATTTTAAATTTTACATTTCAAACTTCAGCTCTTTTTCTTCTAGAGTGTAAAATGTGATATGATTCTCTCTCTCTCTCTCTACATTAGAAAGTAACTACTACCTTGCTACCTTTTATGGGGACGGGGGTGGCTATAATGGATTTATGAATGAATTAATTTGAAGAAAAAATTAAATCTGTAGATAGGGGGTTGTTTCCGGCCAGGTTCTGTTTTAATTGGAGCACAAACAGTCCAAGAACCCTTGTGCCAAGCATGGCCAGGGCTTGCTGGACCCATCCTGGCTTCTGCACTAACTGTGGTATAACCTAAGGCACCCCATATAGACCCTCTCTCTGGGTATCAGTTTTCCCATCAGAGGAATTAATTTAGGGATAACGTAATCCATTTCCAGCTCTGACAGTTTACGGTTCTATGAATATGCTCAATGGGAAAATACACACTTTAAAGATGTTTACTCTCAAGGGTGGAGTTGAGGGGAGGGGTGTATGAAAAATAAAGTTGCCCATGACGGTAGAGTTATTCAGACTGGGTGACGGATGCGTGGGGGTTCATTGTATCATTCCTTCTGCTTTAAAAAAATTTTCTATAATAAAATTTTAAGGAAATCTTTTGCAAAATGGGAAAGCAAAAGAAACTGGTTGCCATTGTATATAGGGTTGGATAGGGAAGGAAGGAAATATATTTACACAGAAATTGATCACAGAGTTTTATTAAGTAGTAATTGCTGTCTAACCTGCAAGTGGTGGTTTTCCTGATTATTATTTGACAAATTCTGGGGTTAGAGGAGTTTTAGACATTTCTGGTTCCAGTTAAACACATAATAATAAAGCATCAGCGATAATAAAATGTAAATCTCTAACAAAAATAAGATTAATTAATATTTGATTTATATAGAACTTTCCCCTGTTGTAGAGGGCCTTGTATTACTATTAATAAATATACATGTGAATGGCCCTCATATCAGAGAATAGGACTTCCTTTCTGGCTTTAGAGGCCTTCTTCTTTCTTGGGATATGGTACATATCTTCACTTTTCATCCAGCTTGGAGAGTGCTTGTAAGAGTGTCTGCTTATAATCTGGTGGAAAACTGATTTTTATGTATTATTTTTATCTTTTGCAGGTGGAAACACTGCATGATTTTGAGGCAGCAAATTCTGATGAACTTACCTTACAAAGGGGTGACGTGGTGCTGGTGGTCCCCTCAGATTCAGAAGCTGATCAGGTAAAAGATAAGATTGGAAGGTGCTTTTGGCTATGTTGATTTTTTTCTGAGGGTCAGTTGGACACAATTACTTTCTAAAGATGTTTCTATTTTCTGAGATGCTGCAAGCCATCTAAAAAGGGCTTAAGGGCTTGTGACAGCATAGATCATTAACCAGGTTTCTAGGACCCTTTTGGGATGCTGTTGCATTCTTTATGTAATACAAACAGCTGACCATTTCTTATCATGTAACCACTTTCTAGGAATGTTGTCTTTGTAACACCAGTCTTCAGGAAATGCAGACACTATGAATGTGAACTAAAAATCCCCTTCAAAAGTGGTTGTCTCTGGGTGTGTGGACACTGATTAGGAAAGAACCTGGCAGAACCCTCTGAAGTGATGGAAATGCTTTATATCTAGACAGGGATGTTGTTACATGTCTGCATGTATTAGTCAAAACTCATTGAACTATATACCTAACCATCTCTGCAGTACACAGTATTGAAGTTATACCTCAATTTAAAGAGATGCTTTAAAAATATGACCTCCTAAAAAAAAGTGGTCTGATGTGAGGTACTGAGAACGCCCATCTTGTACTCGTTCATAAAATGTGTGAACCCTTGAAATAGTATGCAAAAGAAGCAAATGCATCTGTAAACATGTTTTTCTGTAGAGAAAAGCTCTAACTTCTGTACTATTCTCAAAGAGATTTATGAGCTCTCCCCTTAAAAAACAAGGTCGGGAAGGATCCAAGATGGCCTATTAGGAGCAGCTCAGGATTGCAGCTCCCAGCAAAAGCGTGGAGTGTGAGTGGACGCCGCATATCCAGACAGATTTTTATTGCCCACAGACCAGGAGATTCCCAGGCAGAGAAGCCCCATGGGTCACCAGTGCGACTGGTTTGTCTGGAGCGGCTGTTTTGCCAGTACCCCAGCAAGGCAGTTCTCCATACAAAATACACAGGTCCGGGTGCCATTTTAGCTGGCAATTAACTAGAACTCCTGGGAGACAGAGTCGCCCATTCAACTGATAAAAAAGGGGACTGAACCAGGCCAGGAGATTCCTGGGCAAAAAAGCACCATGAATCTCAGCACAGCTGTTTGAGCCAGCACAGTGGGTCACCGCACAGGAAATCACACAGATCCTGGCGCCTTTTCAACAGGTGATAGTACCACCTAGGAGACAGAATTGACCGTTCAACTAAAAAAAAGGGGGGGCTCGGAGGCAGGGAACTAGGAGATCAGGCTCAGCTGGTCCCACCTCCACAGAAAAAACAGCAATCTGAAACGCTCTGGATTGAGAGTTTCACAGCAAGCACAGCTGAACCCGGGATGGTCCAGCTCTGTGGGGAAGAGGCATCCGCCATTACCGAGGCAGCCTGCCATTACAGAGAGAGTCTACCATTGCTGAGGCAGTTCTAACTACACCCATATAAACAGGACTGCAGGGAAGTTGGGCAGCTCAGAAAAGCCTCTGCAGGCAGACAGTGACTAGGCTGCCTCCTTGCTGGGCAGGGCAGCCCTGAAAAAAGGTGGCAGCACAACAGAAACTAATAAATAAAGCCCTAACTCCCTGGGACAGAGCACCAGGGGAAAAAAAGCTGGGGGGTGTGGTTTATGAGTTCTGCTGCAGCAGACTTAAACTTACCTGCCCAGCAGTTCTGAATGAACAATGGAGCTCACAGCTCAGCACTTGAGCTCCTATAAAGGACAGACTGTCTCCTCAAGCTGTTCCCTGACCCCCATATATTCAAAGAGTCACCTCATAAAGGAGAGAACAGACTGATATTTGGTGGATATCCTTCTGGGACAAAGATAGCAGAATAAGAAACTGGCAGCAACCCTAACTGTTCTGCAGCCACTGCAGGTGATCCTGAGGCAAGCAGGGCCTGGAGTGGACCTCAGCAGTCCTACAGCAGAGGAGCCTGACTGTTTGTTAGAAGGAAAACTAAGAAACAGAAAGAAATAATGTCATCAACAAACTGGACGTCCACTCAGAGACGCAATCTGAAAGTCAGCAACTACAAAGACGACAGATGGATAAATCAACAAAGATGGGAAGAAGACAGTGCAAAAAGGATGAAAACACCTGAAACCAGAACACCTCTCCTCCTACAAGGGATCACAACTCCTCACCAGCAAGGGAACAAGGCTGGATGGAGAATGAGTGTGATGAATTGACAGAATCAGGCTTCAGAAGGTAGGTAATAAGAAACTTCTTTGCGCTAAAAGAACATGTTCTAACCCAATGCTAAGAAACTAAGAACCTTGAAAAAAGATTTGACAAAATGCTAATGAGAATAAACAACTTAGAGAGGAATATAAGTGACTTGATGGAGCTGAAAAACACAGCACGAGAACTTTGCGAAGCATACACAAGTTTCAACAGCCGAATTGACCAAGCAGAAGAAAGGATATCAGAGGTAGAAGATCAACTCATTGAAATAAAACGAGAAGGCAAAATTAGAGAAAAAAGGGTAAAAAGGAATGAAGAAAGTCTCTGAGAAATATGGGACTATGTGAAAAGACATAATCTACATTTGATAGGTGTACCTGAATGTGACAGAGAGAATGAATCCAAGCTGGAAAATACTCTTCAGGACATTATCCAGGAAAACTTCTACAACCTAGCAAGGCAGGCCAATATTCAAGTCCAGGAAATACAGAGAACACCACAAAGATATTCCTCAAGAAGAGCAACCCCAAGGCTCATAATCATCAAATTCACCAGGGCTGAAATGAAGGAGAAAATGCTAAGGGCACCCAGAGAGAAATGTCGGGTTACCCACAAAGGGAAGCCCATCAGACTCACAGCAGAAACCCTAAAAGCCAGAAGAGAGTGGGGGTCAATATTCAACATCCTTAAAGAAAAGAAATTTCAACCTAGGATTTCATATCCAGCCAAACTAAGCTTCATAAATGAAGAAAAAATAAAATCCTTTACGAACAAGCAAGTACTCAGAGATGTCATCACCACCAGGCTTGCTTTACAAGAGCTCCTGAAAGAAGCAGTACACATAGAAAGGAACAACCAGTACCAGCCACTCCAAAAACATACCAAATGGTAAAGGGCATTGACACAATGAAGAAACTGCATCAACTAATGGACAAAACAGCCAGCTAGCATCAAAACGGCAGGATCAAATTCACACATAACAATATTAATCCTAAATGTAAATAGGCTAAACACCCCAATCAAAAGACACAGACTGACAAATTGGATAAAAAGCCAAAACCCATCACCGTGCTGTATCCAGGAAACCCATCTCACATGCAAGGATACACAAAGTCTCAAAGGGATGGAGGAAGATTTACCAAGCAAATGGAGAGCACAAAAAAGCAGGAGTTGCAAGTCTCGTCTCTGATAAAATAAACTTTAAACCAACAAAGATCAAAAGAGACAAAGAAGGACATTACATAATGGTAAAATGATCAATGCAACAAGAAGAGCTAACGATCCTAAATATATGTGCACCCAATACAATAGCACCCAGATACATAAGGCAAGTTTTTAACGACTTACAAAGAGACTTAGACTCCCACAAAATAATAGTGGGAGACTTTAACACCCCATTGTCAATATTAGACAGATCAACAAGACAGAAAATTAACAAGGATACCCAGGACTTGAACTCAGACCTGGACCAAGCAAACCTAATAGACATTTATGGAACTCTTCACCCAAAATCCACAGAATATAAATTCTTCTCAGCACCACATCGCACCTACTCTATAATTGACCACATAATTGGAAGTAAATCACTCCTCAGCAAATGCAAAAGAAGAGAAATCGTTAACAGTCTCTCAGACCACAGTGCAATCAAGTTAGAACTCAGAATTGAGAAACTAACTCAGAACCGCACAGCTTCAAGGAAACTGAACTGGCTTTTGAATGTTGACTGGATAAACAATGAAATGAAGGAAGAAATAAAGATGTTCTTCGAAGCCAACGAGAACAAAGACATAACATACCAGAATCTCTGGGACACATTTAAAGCAGTCTCTAGAGGAAAATATATAGCAATAAATGCCCACATGAGAAGCAAGGAGAGATCTAAAATCGACACCCTATCAGCAAAATTGAAAGAGCTAGAGGAGCAAGATCAAAAAAATTCAAACCCTAGCAGAAGACAAGAAATAACTAAGATTAGAGCTGAACTGAAGGAGATAGAGACACAAAAAACCCTTGAAAAAAATCAATAAATCCAGGACCTGGTTTTTCAAAAGGATCAACAAAATAGACCACTAGCCAGATTAATAAAAAAGAAATGAGAGAATAATCAAATAGATGCAATAAAAGACAATAAAGGGGCTATCACCACAGATTTCACAGAATTACAAACCATCATCGAAGATTATTACAAACAACTCTATGCACATAAACTAGTAAACCTGGAAGAAATGGATAAATTCCTAGAAATTTGCCTCCACCTAAGCCTAAACCAGGAAGAAGTCGAAACCCTGAATAGACCAATAACAAGGGCTGAAGATGAGGCAGGAATTAAGAGCCTACCACCCAAAAAAAACCCAGGTCCAGATGGGTTCACATCCGAATTCTACCAGACATACAAAGAGGAGCTGATACCATGCCTTCTGAAACTATTCCAAATAATCCAAAAAGAGGGAATCCTTCCCAAATCAATTCATCCTGATACCAAAACCTGGGAGAGACTCAGCAAGAAAAGAAAACTTCAGGCCAATATCCATGATGAACATAGATGCAAAAATCTTCAATAAAATACTGGCAAACCGATTGCAACAGCACAGCAAAAAGCTTATCCACCATGATCAAGTAGACTTCATCCTGGGGATGCAAGGCTGGTTCAACATACACAAGTCTATAAACGTAATTCACCACATAAACAGAACCAAAGGCAAAAACCACACGATTCTCTCAATTGAGGCAGAGAAGGCCTCTGACAAAATTCAACTGCGCTTTATGCTAAAAACCCTCAATATACTAGGTATTGACGGAATGTATCTCAAAATAATAAAAGCTATTCATAACAAAGCAACAGCCAATATCATACTGAATGTGCAAAAACAGGAAGCATTCCCTTTGAAATCTGGCACTAGACAAGGGTGCCCTCTCTCACCACTCCTATTCTGTATAGTATTGTAAGTTCTAGCCAGAGCAATCAGGCAAGGAAAAGAAATAAAGGGTATTCAGATAGGAAAGGAGGAAGTGAAATTGTCTCTATTTGCAGATGACATGATTGTATATCTAGAAGATCCCATTGTCTCAGCCCAAAATCTCCTGAAACTGATAAGCAAGTTCAGCAAAGTCTCAGGACACAAAATCAATGTGCAAAAATCACAAGCATTCCTATACACCAATAACAGACTTAAAGAGAGCCAAATCAAGAATGAACTGCCATTCACAATTGCTACAAAGAGAATAAAATACCTAGGAATACAACTAACAAGGAATGTAAAGGACCTCTTCAAGGAAAACTACAAACCACTGCTCAACAAAATAAGAGAAGACACAAACAGATGGAGAAACAGTCCATGTTCATGGTTTGGAAGAATCAATATCGTGAAAATGGCCATACTGCCCAAAGTAATTTACAGATTCAATGCTATCCCCATCAAGCTACCAATGACCTACTTCACAGAACTGGAAAAAAACACCTTAAACTTCATATGGAACCAAATAGAGCCCGCATAGCCAAGTCAATTCTAAGCAAAAAGAACAAAGTGGGAGGCATCACACTACTGGACTTCAAACTATACTAGAAGGCTACAGTAATCAAAACAGCATGGTACTGGTACCAAAACAGAGATATAGACCAATGAAACTGAACAGAGGCCTCAGAGGCAACACAACACATCTACAACCATCCAATCTTTGACAAACCTGACAAAAACAAGCAATGGGAAAAGGAGTCCCTGTTTAATAAATGGTGTTGGGAAAACTGGCTACCCATGTGCAGAAAGCAGAAACTGGACTCCTTTCTGACACCTTACACTAAAATTAACTCCAGATGGATTAAAGACTTAAACATAAGACCTAGCACCATAAAAACCCTAGAAGAAAACCTAGGCAAAACTATTGAGGACATAGGCGTAGGCAAGGACTTCATGACCAAAACACCAAAAGCATTGGCAACAAAAGCCAGAATAGACAAATGGGACCTAATCAAACTCCACAGCTTTTGCACAGCAAAGGGAACAGCATCAGAGTGAATTGGCAACCAACAGAATGGGAAAAAAATTTTGCAGTCTACCCATCTGACAAAGGGCTGATATCCAGAATCTACAAAAAACTAAAACAGATTTACAAGAAAAAAATAAGCCCATTCGAAAGTGGGCGAAGGATATGAACAGACGCTTTACAAAAGAAGACATACATGAGGCCAACAAACATATGAAAAAATGCTCATCATCACTGGTCATTAGAGAAATGCAAATCAAAACTGCATTGAGATACCATCTCACGCCAGTTAGAATGGCAATCATTAAAAAATCTGGACACAATAGATGCTTGAGAGGATGTGGAGAAATAGGAACACTTTTGCACTGTTGGTGGGAGTGTAAATTAGTTCAACCATTGTGGAAGATAGTATGGTGATTCCTAAAGGACCTAGAAATAGAAATTCCATTTGACCCAGCAATCCCATTACTGGGTATATATCCAAATGATTATAAATCATTCTACTATAAGGACACATGCACACGAATGTTCACTGCAGCACTGTTTACAATAGCAAAGACCTGGAACCAACCCAAATGCCCATCAATGATAGACAGGACAGGGAAAATGTGGCACATATACACCATGGAATATTATGCAGCCATCAACAACAATGAGTTCGTGTCCTTTGTAGGGACATGGATGAACCTGGAAACCATCATTCTCAGCAAACTGACACAAGAGCAGAAAATCAAACACTGCATATTCTCACTCATAGTTGGATGTTGAACAATGAGAACACATGGACACAGGGAGGGGACCATCACACTCTGGAGTCTGGTGGGGGGGAATAGGGGAGGGACCGCAGGGGGTGGGGAGTTGGGGAGAGACAGCATGGGGAGAAATGCCAGATAAAGGTGATGGGAAGGAAGGCAGCAAATCATACTGCCATGTGTGTACCTATGTGACAATCCTGCATGTTCTTCACATGTATCCCAAAACCTAAAATGCAATAACAAAAAAAAAAGTCAAGCATCACTGCCTTTGAGGTTAAGACTTAAGATGTTCAACATTTTGTTCTTTCTTTTCATAATACACTTACCAAGATACATCAGGTGGTGGGTCAAACAGTCTCTACTGCAATAAAATTATATTAGAAATTAATATAACACTAATCTGCTTGGCAGGGCGGCTCATGTCTGTAATCCCAGGACTTTGGGAGGCCAAGGCAGGAGGATCACTTGAGGCCAGGAGTTCCCAACCAGCCTGGTCAACATAGAAAGATCTCATCTGTACTTTTTTTTTTTTTTTTTTAATTAGCTGATTGTAGCATTGTGCACCTGTAGTCACAGCTACTCAAAAAGCTGACATGATTGGATTGCTTGGGCCCAGGAGTTCAAGGCTACAGTTAGCTATGATCATGCCACTGCACTCCAGCCTGGGCAACAGAGCAAGACCCCATCTCAAAAAGAAAAAAATTAATAACAATAGTCTATCTTTACAAGCTGCCAACGATTAAAAAATTTTTAAATACACTTCTAAATAACTTATGGGTCAAGAAATCATATTGTAAGTTAAAAAATATTTCATAGTGATTAGTAAATCAAAATTAAATGGAAAATTCATAGAAGGAAGGTAATAACAAAAATAAATTCACAAACGCAATAAAGGACATAGTAGATAAAATTGATGAAGCCAAAAGTAGGTTTTTGGGAGGGTTAACAAAATTGTTAAAACCTTAGACTCTTCAAGAAAAAAAAACTCACAAAGCATAAATTACCAATACCAAGAAAAAGTGTGAGCATCACACATCTCAAAGACATTAAAGAATCCCATTTATGATGGGTTTGTTTGCATTAACCAGAAATTATTTTGTAAAGAAATAAAAGGAAAAATAGGTAGTCTTTTAAATTTACCACCATGCTTACCATTTCCAGGACTTCCTTCTTTCCTGTAAGTCCGAGTTTCCATCTGATCTTACTTTCCTTTCTGCTTAAAGAACTTTCTTTAGCTATTCCTTTAGTGCTGGTCTGCTGGCATCAAATCTTCTTGGCTTATATTTATCTGAAAATATCTTTGTTCTTCTTAATTTTTAACGATACTTTCACTAAGAAAGAAATCTGAGTTGATTTTTTTTCTTTCAACATGTTTCATTGTTTTCTGGTCTCTGTTGTTTATAATTAGAAATCAGCTATTATTTGTTTAATATTGTTTCCCTGTAAGCAAATGACTTTCCCCGACTACTTTTAATAGATTTCTCTGTATCTTTGATTTTCATCAGTGTGAATGTTTTGTGCGTGGGTGGGTTTTTTTTTTTTATGGTCTTCATACTTAAAAATCACTGAACCCCTTAGACTTGTAACCTAATGTTTTTCACTACATTTGCTTTTTATCTTTAATTTTTTCTGACTCATCCTCTTTGTCCTTTTTTCCTGGGTTTCTAATTATACCTATCTTGGACTTCTTGATGGCTAAGACGCTGTTCTTTTTTATTCAGTATTTCTCTCTGGTAGTCAGGTTGGATAATTTCTATTGATCTGCCTTCAAGTACTATGACTTTTTCCTCTGCTACTTTGAGTTTGCTGTTAAGTTTATTAAGTGATTTTTTCATCTCAGGTATTAGACTTTACAGTTCTTCATTTTCATATTGTTTTTTCATATGGTTTCCATTTCTTGGCTGAGATTTCCACTTATATTCTTTCATTATTACTGTCTCTCAATTTATGTACTTGAACATATTTATAACAGCTGCCCTAATTTCTTACTGCTAATTCCAACAGCTCGGCCATCTCGGGGCATATTTCTATTGTTTGCTTTTTAATATTTTCCTTTTTTTTCCATGTCTAATAATTTTTAATTGATACTAGACACAGTAGGTAAATCATATGTGATAGAGTGTTTTCTATATCTGAAAATTGCTTATTTTTGTTTTAGCAGACATATAGATTACTGGACAATTACCTTGGTTTGGGGAGTTGGTTTTATACTTTGATAGGATGGGTCTGTACCCTTTATGCATGCACAGCTTGGGGGTCAGCCCAGAATTTCAAGGAAGTTTATCTACATACATTAGGACACCCATCCCTCAGTGGCTCCTTTCTTTTCAAGATAACCCCCCCTCTGCCCACCACCATGAGTGTCCAGCTTCTCTGGCAGCCTTACACTATATCCTCTGAATGCCCCACATCACACTGAGTGAGAATAATACTCATGGGAAAAACTGTGTCAGCACAGATCCCACCCCGTGCAGTTCTCTACTTTCAAAGGTCAAATACTCTCTAATTTCTGCTTGCTTTTGGTCATTTCCCGTGCCTTCAAATAGTTGTACCCATTATTTATACCCAACCCATTATGTATAAATTTATACTTTATATATTGAAAAACCAAGAGTTGTTTGTATATATAAATGGTTGCATATATGTATATATAGGTAGAAATATATAGTTACTCCAGTGTTTTTAATTATGCTGTGCAGAAGGATTTGTCTAATACAAGCTATCCTGCTATTACCAAAATTGGAAATCCTTTTCTACCATGTACTTTAAGCAGTTCATATTTAATTTTTTATGTTTTCCTCAGCTGAGGATTGATGTTGGCTAATATTCTTCACTTTACAATACAAGTTGTCTTTCAGAATTTATGTGTTGGAATATATCTTGATTGTGGGTTTGTGTCATCCTTTACTTGTTTACTTTATTGAAACCATTTTTAAGTGTTTAACTCCGCTTGGCTGCATTAGAGTTTCACTCACTATAAATAAAGTCAAATGTAGATGCTTGTGGGGGAAAATGACATTTTATATGCTTTCTAGAGGTTCAGAAAATATTTAGCTATCATCTTTTATTTTAAATATAGCTTTGTCCTTCACATATATGACATCATAATTTTAAAGAGGGCACTTTTCCTCATCAGCTAGGATATTATCAGTTATTTTATTGAGTCATTTTTTTCCTCAGCGGTTTTTTTTCCTGACTTCAAAAATTGGGCTGTCTAAACACATATATTTCTTGTCTATATGGCAGCATCAATTTATAGTCTCAGATTATATCAAAAGGAAATGAATTCAGCTTCTTCACTTAATTTTTGAGGCCTCATTTTATCTGATGTACTTGAACTTTGTTGGGGATTGGTTCAGACTAAGCCTGGCCATCCCTCATCTGAAGTGGAATTTCCCTTTGCACTGGTTACCATAATAAAGATAGTCGTTTTCCACTCCTTGCACTTCCTATGGTCTCACTTCCCCCTGTTCTGTTCAACACAGCTTTTCCAGCTATACTTTGCTTATCTTCGGTAAGCCAAGGGCAGACCACAGCCTCTGTTTCCCAGTTTTAAGGATCATCTCGCATTCTGCATGACCGTACATGGATGGTTCTTTACCCTTTCTGGGGCAAAATGTCTCATTCTTGTGTTGGCACTTCTATATGACAGACAAATGTTAATGAGGAATAATTTATAAAGAATATAGGAGTGCTTCCAGCAAGAATGCCATGGCATCCAACTGCTTTGTAGTTTATGTAAACTTGAAAAATTAGGTCTTATAAAAACAACAACAGTAATATCAGGCAATACACATCTAGCTTTTAGTATTTGATAAGCCCTACATAGGTGGTTTATAAGGGTAATAGGATATGAGCTGGGGGTCAGAGTTCTTTCTTATAAGCAAGTGGCTTGGGATGAAATATAAGACATTCCATGGCCTTATCAGTACTGCATTCTAACCCAAGGAACCTCAAACCTTTTTTAGACTGTGACCCCCAGAACAGGTAATGCTCTCGTGCATGAAATGCTTTCACATGGTGTTCCTGTCTTTGCTCTGGTTGTAATTCTAATCCTTTTCTCCTCTTTAAGAACTCATATTATAATCCAGTTAATATCAATTAACTATGCTTTGTACAGTCATAATGTTAATATTAGTCTTCAATTAACTATATATAGTAAATAAGGCATTGCAAATGTTTATTCTTTCTCTTTCCTTTTTTTTTTATAATTAACAACTTCTTTGGGACAGGCCTTCGCATTGATCACAGCACAACATTTTACCTGTAATGTGATGTCCTGGCACAGAACCACAGCACTAATGTAACAAATTATTTAATTGTGGATTTTCCAGTAGTTTGCTGAACCCTGAAAGCCCTGTCACTGTCTTTCAGGATGCAGGCTGGCTAGTGGGAGTGAAGGAATCAGACTGGCTTCAGTACAGAGACCTTGCCACCTACAAAGGCCTCTTTCCAGAGAACTTCACCCGGCGCTTGGATTAGGGCAACAAGTATTGCAAGAAAGAGCTCAGCTACTGGGTTTTTAAACCTTCTTGAAAACCTGAAGAGTTCACTTTTGCTATTATGCTCTTAATGATTTACAGACTGATGCCAGACAAACCTTGGGAAGATGTATCAGTGGAGCATGTGTGCAAAAAACAAAAAAAAAGTAAGATAAAAAAAGTAAATTAAGGAAAAAAATCCTCACTCGTTCCCATGTTGTCAGTAACAGGTTTGTTTGTGCTTTGTCCAAGCTGTGGAGACTGTTGTACTTGATCCCCTCCCACCAATTCTAAAGTAGCTTTCTCCAGATCAGACTTTAATTTCTCTGCATCAGGTGTATGGTATTGAGTGGCTGCCCTGCAGAAGATGTGATGAATTATCCTGTAGTACAAGATTTTCTTATTCTATTCCCCTGCCCAGGTGTGAGCACGTGCTCTCGCTCCCTTTCAGGTTTACTGTGTTTAAAACTAAACTGCTGCAAAAGTTCGCAATGTTCTTTTCCAACACATCTATGTGTGTGTGTGTGTGTGTGTGTGTGTGTGTGTATATATATATATATATATATATATATATATATATGGACACACTGTCGTGCAAGCTAGTTCCCGTGACTGCTGGATCTATGTGTATGCAGAAGGCTACATATACATAGCTGCTTTCTTTCCTTTCCATTGTAGCTCTTTGCCTCTCAAGTGTCATTGATACATGCATTGCTCTTATTCCGTCTGGCATTACAGTTGCAGTTTTGCCTCATGGCAAAACCAGCCATCCCATTGCCAAAACAGTCAACAGTATCTGTGTTTGTACTGTGCAGTTTTCAGGATGAGATGACAAATAGCACGACTACACTGAGGCCCCCTAGGAGAAAGCAGGGCCTGATTTATCTAGCTGTCCAGTCACTGTGGCTGGAGGTACGCTAGTTGGGATGAGCAGCTAAGTAGTTTTCTCTTCTGCCTTTATGAGATTAGCTAGAAAGATGGGGCATGCTCATCCACCCTCAAAAGAACACTATAAAAACAGCTCCTCTATATTTCCACCTCTATTTATGCAACTCATCTTCACAGATTGTTCGAAAATAAAATAGATGGTGTATGCTGTATCCACAAATCATCTGTAACAGTTATGTTTTCAGTGCTGTGTCATTCCAAATAAACCTTTGGTAATCTCCAACGATTACCCTAATTCTTTTTGATGAGTCTTTTTTTTGGAAATTTTGTTCCAGTCGGATACTCTGCTTAAACCAGTTGTTATTTGTGCAGAAATACGCTTGTTGTTCCCCTGGGTTGCACTGCACGGCCCCACCTCACCTCCCACTTCCATCATTCCAGTCATTGCTGGTCACTCAGTGTTCCCTGACATCCAGCAATTACTGCAGCACCAATAACAGCTGCCGATGGAGAGCCCTTAAAGGTGCCGGCTGTGGACTTCCAGTCTGTGAATCACTGATAATCTTACAACCTTCATAATCAGCAATTTCTTCTCACACCAGCTTCATTTTCTGGTCACTTTTCTTTCTGGCATGTTTATGTTTGTAGGTACATAAAAAATTAGATCAGACGGAATAGAAAAGTCAATTCACTTGGCCATTATTCCCAGAGGAGAATTCTTAACACAAAAGCCTTTTAGTGGATTCATAGTCTTTTCTACTAGTTATACAACGTAAGCTGATCAAGAACGTATATTATTAGACTTTTAGATTTAGTATGTACTCCTCATTCATGGTTTTAATTTTCCTGGTTTATTACTGATTTTGTTGTTTTAAGTGTAAATAGGGAAATAGCTGTTATTGAGCCAAGATTTTCCCAGGGGCTAATTTACAGAGAAGCTGGGTCATCATGAATGCTATTCTAGTGCAAGAAAAGCAAACGTCACTGCCCAGGAGCATGACTGATAATTCAGCAAGTGGAAGGCAGCAATGTAAGATTCATAACAGAAAGCCACTCCTGACATTGAGAGTACACACGGGATGTTAAGAGCCAAGACTGAAAATTAGCTCTAATAATAAAGTGCAACTAATGTTCTGCAAAGATAATTGCCTTGCCACATCTCCTGGAGCAGAAAATGTGATGAATTATTCTTAAATTCCTTTCACCCTCCTGCCCACAGTGGCTGCTCACAGTGGACAGTTCACCAAGACATGACCCAGATAACTGCAGCCCTAGATGAATGCTCCTATATGAGTGTAACAAGTTCTTCTGAAGCGACATGGTTTTAATTAGCTATTTAGTCCTATTACTTAAAACGCCTTTGGATATTTTTTTACACGTAATAAAAGTCATCAGATTTTTTTTGTTTCAGGACTTGCCAAATCCAAGAATTCCTAATGCATTGAAAATGAAGGAGATGGGAGTGGGGTGGTGGCATTCCCCAGAAATGTTTTTGAATGTGGAGTGAACATTGTTTTCCATTTTAGTGGATTTTCTATGGAATGATGGTTTCAAGGATTTTCTGTGGTTACTAGTGTGACGTTCTCTCCACTTCCCTTTCTCAGTTATTCTTTTCAAGTTCTCACACCACCAACCCATCCTAAGCACATCAGCCAGTCATATAATAGCGAGTTTGTAGCTCATGATATCCCAAATGGCCTTGAACCAGGCCTTGGTCCTATCTGAGCTTCCTCTCTGTGATTTAACATACTTCTTACAAACTCAATGGCATGCAGACTTTCAAATAGTTACGATGCGGAACTATTTGGAAAGAAAGCCAGTGATTCTTATTAAACGTATACCTACCTGGCATTCCTACCAATATGACGGATAGTCCCTCATTTAAACCTGTGTGATGTATCTAATTGCAAAATAAAGTTGCCTTGCAATTTGAATTTTTAACACTATCTCAGGGTAGCCAGGGCCCTTGGGACAGGTAAGGGTTCCCACACCATGCTGTTGCATTGCTCCCACCACGCCTGCTCTTCCTGACAAAGCTGGGGTTGCTTTTGAGTCAACCAGAAAACCATATCCATCACATCTTAGGCTGCCCAGTGGAGTGTGCACATTTAGAATCCTGAGCCCTCTTTTCTTACATAAAAAAACTTCTTATCAGGTCATTGGAATAATCCCAGCATGAACCCATCACCCATTCAGACGGCCTATTAAAGAAAATGCCTTTGGGAAACTACAAAAGGTATGAGAAATCAATGAGTTTAAAGATGATGGAAGCTCAGTGCTTTATTCCACACAAATTGAATGGCTGAACACCTTGAAGCCTTAGAAACAGACTGGCCAATAGATTGGCCTTGCTAGGACTCTACTACTCTTTTCAAAGGAGCCCAGCAAACAGCTGCCTTCTGGTTTTTACTTGGAACTCAACTAAAAACCTTATACACGTGTGTTGGAACTTGGAGCTGAGCAGATCACAGCTTTTCTACACAATGCTGTAGCTACCGTCTTCCCGGGGTGACTTCTTCCTAGGACTTCAGTAAGTGGAATCGGACATTTGGTAACCGCACAGAGAAGACAATGACCAATATCCTCTTGAAAGACTTAGAAAATGGAGATGCAGGTGATGATTGTCTTTATCTCCGAGCCCTGCAGGTGTAGTCCTGTTTGATGATGAGCCTGTCCTGAATCCCCAGGAGGAGACCACCTGGCTGTTCAGGGGCAGCGTTCTTTAAGGCACACAGCAGGGGTGTGATAAACTGTTCATAAAAGTCAAATAAACTATGCTCGGATAAGCTTCATAGTCCATCCAAATATTTTGCAACTCATTGGTAATACCTTTTAAAGATCACTTTACAAACAACAGCACATAATGACTTTTTCCACTTCAAAGATATTTGAGACATTATCTTTGTTTCCTAAAATCCAGTTAATTCCCAGGGCCCCCTGATCTCGCGTCAAACATTCAGGTTGTCTGATTCTTGAGGGTTGGCTCAGAATTGCATGCTTATTTCCCTTCCCACAGCACCCTACACAGGGTGCATCTGTAGTTAGTGCTCCAGAAACTCTTCCTGCTGCATTCTGATGCCCTGTAAAACCAGTTCAGCCCAGGAGCACCTTGTCTATAAGCATCTTGCCACATAGCTGATACTCTATACTCTCCCCCCACCAGTAAATATTAAACTCTGTGTCATTATGCTCTGCTCTCCAAAAAGCTACCAGTGATCGCAAAGTGCTGTCTGTGGCCTTTGGGGATGCCACCAAACTTCCAATTCTCCCCAAGATTCCAAGATACAAACTTCCCTTGTTTTCTTACCTCTCTGATTGTTTCTTCTTTGTTAGCGTTACTATTTTTTCTTCTCCATCCTGTGGATGCTGGAAGTGGGGTGGGGCATTGGCACTCTGTCCTTCAGTTTGTGTTCCAGTTGTCCAAGGAATGTTGCCTTTGGAGTGTCCAATTGTTGCTTCCAAGTCCACGTTCATTTGTTCATTAAAATATATCAAGCGTCTGCTAAGTGTCAGTTACTGTACATGGGGACCACATTTATAAGACTTAGACTTTGTGCTCAAGGGACTTCCTTCCGAACCCCTCCATGGTGCGTCACTGAGGGGCCCTTCCATTCTTCAGAATCTTGGGCCTGAAAACTTGGGAGCTTCCTCTGTGCATCATTTTCCAGATTGTGGACACCTGCTATTTTCCTCAAAACATACAACCTTGCACTTTAGTCGGGGTCCTTCACACTCCAGAGAAGACAACTTGGATCCTTGTCTCCCTTGTCACCTGGCTTCCTGTATTCCTAGTCCTACTGCTCAACCCAAATTAAGTACCTAACAGGTCCCCACTCCTTCCTTGCCTCTCCCTCTCTGACACATACATAGTAATGACAAATGTCTGCTGCATGTCATACCAGATTCGAGAGCCTCTGCTTGGTCTTCAGAGCCAAACCCCACCTCTTCCCCAACTTAATTCATCCACCGCCTGCTTCGGAGGCATCTCCTCAGGGCCCCATCTGCCTTTTCCCCCATGGCTACCTACCTTTCTCACCGTGGTACAATCTCCCTTTCCTGGAAATGCCTTCCTCTCTCCTGTTGGTCTCTAACCCCATGCCCCAGGCATAGTTCAAGTCCCACATCCTCAAAAGCCCTTGTCCTCTCACCCTTCTACATTCTTTTCACATGGAGAGTAAATAAGATGCTCTCTAGCCCTTCATTTCCCCTACCAAGTGCCACGGTCTGCAGCCTTCTCTGCATGCTGTATTCACTCCTGGATCTTGTATACGCATGTGCTGAGTGAATGAACAAGAAGCTGATTGAACAATTAGTTCAAGGAAGTCCAGAAACCCTAATCCCAGGATCAGCATGGAATAAAATTTGAAACTGAGTATGAGAAGAAAATGCCAAATATTTCTGTGATATTGGAGAGGGGAAAGTTTTCTTAAACAGGACTCCAAAACACCCAAAGTATATGGCAAAAAGAAAAAAAAAAAGAGTTTGACCCCAAAATTAAGAATTTATATTTAATGAAAAGATATTTGAGGTAGTTAGTTGGTAGACAGATGATAGACTTATTTGTACCATCCCAAATTCACAAAGGAAAAATGTCTAAAATACACAAGAAACTCATTCAAGTCAAGAAGAAATAAATAATAATTACTATTATAATTTGTCTATATCATTTGTATTTATTTATATTTATAATATGGCAATAGTTAATATAATAATATTTGTCGACTGTTATTTGCTAGACACTGTAGGTATTATTTTATTTAATCTTTACAAATCTATGAGCTAGTTGCTGTTTTCACTTATTACAGGCAGGGAAGCTAAGATAGAGTTACAGAAGAAGCTTGCCCAAGGTCACACAGTCAGTAAATGGCAGGGTGAGGCTGTGCCCCAGGCAGGCTCTAATGTAAGTTCTAACGCCAGCCTCCTTGTTGGTATACTTAAAGGACATGAAAGGTAATTCACACTTCAGTGAATAGTAAGTATAAAAAAAGACCTCAGCTTCCTAATAATCAGATCTGTGCCTTTTAAATTTATTTATTTATTTATTATTTTTTGAGACAGGTTCTCACTCTGTTACCCAGGCTGGAGTGCAGTGGTGTGATCTTGGCTCACTGCAGCTTCTGCCTCCTGGGTTCAGGCGATTCTCCTGCCTCAGCCACTGAGTAGCTGGGATTACAGGTGTGTACCACCATGCCCAGCTAAGTTTTGTATTTTTACTGGAGTTGGGGTTTCTACTAAACCCCTAATTTTGTATTTTTAGTAGAGACGGGATAGCTGGATAGCTATCAGACTGGCAAAAAAAAATTAAAGTTTCTGGTAACACCATAGCACTGATAGTATTTAGTGAAGATATGAGCGTGTGTTTCCCTTGACCAGCAAAGCTGGGAGGACATTCCCAGGGAAAGGCTCACACAGGGAATCAGAGAACCCCGTGAGGGGGCCATCACAGCTCCCTGGTGATAGCAAAGTGCCCGTGTTTGAGGGAATGGATGGATGTGATGTAGGGGCTGCCAGCTGTGGAGCGAGGAGCAGCAGAGAGGAGTGTGAATGAGGGGCATGAGCTGGTGTGCAGACGTGGATAGGTAGAAATGGCATGCCATTATACAGACAGAAAACACAGTATTCATGAATAATTCTATATACAGTCACGTGTTGCTTGATGACGAGGAAACATTCTGAGAAATGTGTCCTTAGGTGATTTCATCCTGGGCAAACATTGTAGAAGGCACTTACGCAAACCCAGATGGTAGAGCCTACTACACACCAAGGCTATGTGGTGTAGCCTGTTGCTTCTAGGTTACAAAGCTGTGCTGTGTGTTACTTTACTGAGTACTGTAGGCAACTGTAACACATTGGTAAGTATTTGTGTATCTAAACCTATCTAGATATAGACAACCTACGTAAAAAAATAGGATATAAAAGTTTAAATATGTTAGTTCCCTAAAGAGGGAACTAACCATGAATGGAGCTTGCAGGTCTGGAAGCTTCTCTGGGTGAGTGAGTCAATGAGTAAGTGGTGAGAGAAAGTGAAGACCCAGGACATTCCTGTACACTTCTGTAGACTACAAACTCTAGCAGTGATAGAGGAAATTTCTGCTACTTTTTGAGGTCCACCATAATTAACTGAATGAATACTATTCAACAGTATCTCAGGATGTTTTCTTACTGGCATCTGAGAGTAACCCTTGAGTTTCTGAAATATCTCTGAAATTTTCTTAATGGTCTCTTACACTTTATAGTTTAAAAAGAAATATATATATATAATGCTATATACATATGATGTATGTTTATATATATTTTATATTTCATATATGTGTGTGTGTGTGTGTGTGTGTGTGTGTGTGTGTGTGTGTGTGTATCTCACCCATATAATGGGTGATAACCAGGATTTTGGAATTTATTAGACTTTAGCTGAAATCCAGGCACTATTATTTACTTGTTGAATGACCTTGAAGAGTTTAACCTTTCTAAGATTCCATTTCTCTCATCTGTGAAATGTGGTTAATTATATCTCCTTTGGAGTATTTTTTTTTTTTTGAGATAGAGTCTCACACTGTTGCCCGGGCTGGAGTACAGTGGCACAATCTTGGCTCACTGCAACCTCTGCCTCCCAGGTACAAGTGATTCTCCTGCCTCAGCCTCCTGAGTATCTAGGATTACAGGCACCTGCCACCATGCCCAGCTAATTTTTTGTATTTTTAGTAGAGACAGGGTTTCACTGTGTTGGCCAGGCTGGTCTCGAACTCCTGACCTTGTGATTCACCTGCCTCAGCCTCCCAAAGTGCTGGGATTACCAGTGTGAGCCACTGCGCCCAGCCTGGAGTATTATTATAAGAATTAATTTGTAGTAAAGACTAGCTTAGATATAATTCAGTATAGAAACAAACAAGTTGGCACAATCCTTGGCACTGGAAGATGAATGATGTGTCCAGGGTAAAGGTTACTATTGCCACATACAAAGACATACAACCTCTAAATAGCAGTGCTTGGACTTTTATTCTGTCTCTTCCAAAGTATTAAGTTCTTGGAGCTGAAAGTTGTCAGGTCAAACTCTCCAAAGTGTCCCTATTTGGCAGCTATTTATCTACCCGCATTGGCCCCCCACAGGGCTGGGATTACAGGCATAAGCCACCGCGCTCAGCCTCAGTGATACACATTCAATGCCTACTATGTTCCAGGTCTTGTGCTGTGTGCTCTTGATATTGAGGTGCGTGTCCCCCTTAAGCTCACTGAAAACACTATTGACCTGTCTCACTGTGGTCACAAAGTGATACAGAGCCCAGAGGACCATTTAGAGGTCAGCAACTTATTACAATTCATGGTAAGCAGATTATTTCCCACAGTGTTGCTAGGACACATCTCACAGCAGACTGAAATAGAAATGCAAGCCATTGTCTGCATACTAGAACTTTCTCCCCAAGGCAGTGCTATTTTTTTTTTTTAACAATTCTTCTGTCATCATAATTCTGACCTCTGGATATGTGAAAGTACAATTACAAGGAGAAGCAGAAGGACATTTACATCTGTGAGTCTGCGTCTCTCTCCCTTAGATATCATTTAGTATAGAAACAAACAAGTTGGCACAGTCCTTGGCACTGGAAGATGAATGATGTGTCCAGAGTAAAGGTTACTATCTCTCCCACCATAGTGAGCCGATCACACCCTCAGGCCGCCAGAAGGCTGGCAAGGAAGACTTGATACAGACAAATGGAGGGACAGAAGAGGGGAAGAGGTTATTATGAAGAGGGACAGGGCATGATACAGAGACAGCAACAGCAGCAGAAACTAGAAAGATGAAGAGGGATGGAGAGCAGAGTGGAAATGAGAGGGACAGAGAGTGACTGGGACAGTGGCCATAGAAGCAAAATAAGCGAGAGACAAGAGACACGTGGAGAGGTATAGGTCTTTATATGAGGGGAAAGAGAAAAAAAAAAAACAAAACAGAAATACAAAACACAGAGAGAGAGAGGGATAGAGAGATAGGGAAGGAGTGAGAGAGGGAAGGTGGAGAGAGAAAACAACAGAGAGAGATATATATAAATATAGCAACAGGGAGGAGGAGAGGGACGGGGACCTAGAGGGACAGAGAAATAGGGAAAGAGACAAGAAGAGAGAACTGGAGTTAGGGGAGAGATAGGGAGAGAGAGAATGATAGGCCTGTAGAGACAGAAGCTTACACGTGGACACACACAGTGTGACAGTGTTAGGAAGACAGAGATAAAGATACAGAAATTGTGGTAAATAGTGAGATAGAAAATGTATATAAAGAAAACAACAAAAAAGACATATGCATATTTATATATTGTTAAAAATAATATATAAATGTATTTGTACATGTTATACATGAAATATCATATGTATTTCTAGCTCTCTCTTTATATAGTCTCTCTATCCATACTATTGCCACAATAGCGCCAGGTAGCAAATATCCCAAAACTCAGCGGCTTATCACAATCATCATCTACTAATTCCTATAAGTCCATAGGTTTGCTAGGCTGTTCTGCCGACCTAAACCAGGCTCATCTGATCTTGATGGGGCAGCTGATGGGTTAGCTGGGAGGGGGACTGCCTGGTCAAAGTGCCTGGGTCTGAATCAAGCAGCTCCACTACTCACAGTGTTTCATCCTCCAGCAGGCTAGCCTGAATTTGTTCTCATGACAGGAAGCCAAGAGCTGGCAGAAGCACATCAGGCCACTTAAGGCCTCCATTCAGAACTGAAGCCCCATGAGTTCCTTTTGCATTGAAAAAAAAAAAAAAAAAAAAAAGGCGGGGGGTGGAGGAATAAATGGCACCTCTTAATTGAAGGAGCTCTGAATTGTAGGAATGAGTTCCAGTTCTGGAAAATTTGCAGTGAGCCCACCCTGCCTTGCCTGGCTCACATATGCAACTATGAACCCTGAATCTGAGGACTTTGAAAAATCAACCATAATAAGCCAATTGGAGGAGGAAATCAGAAAGTGACACACTATGAATTCACAGTAAGTTTCTTATTTATTTCTCGTCAATTATCTCCTGGCCTGTACTCAAAGATAATCAGAAACACGGAACTGAACACCAGGTGAGGACAGAGAGAAAGGGGGACTCTCTGTGGTCAAACAGCCCTGGTTTTCTGTTTTTCGGCCTTTTCCATTCTCTCCCAGCCTGCAGGCAATGAGTGGCAGTGGCAGCCACCATGGAGAGCCAAGAGGCTAAAACTCCTAGGAAAGGGTTCCTCCTCTCTGACCAGGGCCGCTCTGGCCCTGCAGAGAGTCCTGGTGGGTTTTGTTCTCTCTTTCTCTTCTTGCTACTTGGTCCTGGAGGCAGACGCAATGGTCGGAAATGCAGTGTACCAAAGCCACACCTGTCTGACCAGAGGACTGGAGGGGCATTTACTGTGAACTACAAAGTATTGCAGAGCTTGCAGAGAGGAGGAAGATTAAGAAAGAAGCATCATACAATGTTGTCTGGACTCCTGGGTTCACCCACTAGCTGTGCATGCGGAAATATGACTGGCCCTAAACAGCTCCAAATCCAAAGGCTTTGCAAACTGAAGTAGGAGTAGGCAGTGCCCAGGTCCTAGGATGGCCACTGGATGGCGCACACACAGGACAGGCCTGGTGGAAAACGGAACTGGCTGGAACTGCCCACCAAACACAAGTAGGAACTTGTCATCCCTAACTGGGTCAGTTGCCTGCTAACAAAAAACCCTCAACATTCTGTGTAACATTTAAATGGTGCCTAGAGCTCTATAACATGATATTCAAAGTATACGGGATTTAATCCAAAATGACTCCCCATGTGGAGGCCGAGGACAATCTTAGCATCTTCAGATGGAAACACCAAACAACAGATGCTAACGCTGACATGACACAGGTGTTGGAATAACAAAGACTTTAAAGGAACTATTGTGACCGTGGGAAGAAATGGAAAGAGAGGAGGAGAGGAAGACATAGAAAGTAAAATAGATAGGAGAGATACAAATAGAGAAATAGAAAAAGATGAATAGAGATAGGCAGAGAGAAATATAGAGATATGAAGAGAGAGAGAGAGAGAGAAAGAAACAGGAGAACTAAAGCAAAATATAGGAGACTGAGAGCTAAAGAGGGAGCTACAGAAGGAAAAATGAAAAGGGAGTCAGGTACAGTGGCTCATGCCTGTAATCCCAGCACTTTGGGAGGCTGAGGTGGGTGGATCCCAAGGTCAGGAGTTCGAGACCAGCCTAACCAACATGGTGAAACCCCCATCTCTACTAAAAATACAAAAAAATTAGCCAGGCATGGTGGAGCATGCCTGTAATCCCAGCTACTCAGGAGGCTGAGGCAGGAGAATTGCTTGAGTCTGGGAGGTGGAGGTTGCAGTGAGCCGAGATCCTGCCACTGCATTCCAGCCTGGACAACAGAGTGAGATTCCTTCGCAAAAAAAAAAGTAAAGGGATGAACAGCAATGGGTCAGAGAAAAAAAAATATGGACATAAAGAAGGAGATAGAAGGACATAGTGATAGAAAGCAATGCAGGAGATAGAGAAATAGAACAGTAGAGAGAGAAATATAGCCAGTGCAAGTGAAAGCCATAAAGCAATTCATGGCGATTGTTTAAATTCAATACATCATTAGGGTTACATAATGCTAATATTCTCATTTTAACATTTTTCCTAAATTTATTTGTTGTAATACTTTCACGAAAGAACTTTCATTCAGCATGGTGGCTCATGCCTGTAATCCCAGCAATTTGGGAGGCCGAGGTGGGCGGATCACCTGAGGCAAAACGTTCAAGACAAGCCTGGCCAACATGGTGAACTCCTGCCTCTATTAAAATACAAAAATTAGTAGGCATGGTGGTGCATGCTTGTAATCCCAGCTACTTGGGAAGCTGAGGCAGTAGAATTGCTTGAACCAGGGAGGCAAAGGTTGCAGTGAGATGAGATCGCGCCACTGCATTCCAGCCTGGGCAACAGAATGAGATCCTATCTCAAAAAAAAAAAAAACAAAAAGGAAAAACCTTTCATTCTTAATCTCTGTAGTATTCTGAAATGTAGTTTGTACAGAACTGGCAAGGTAAATATTTGATTATTTTTCTTTTCCTTTCTGTTTTCAGAATAATGAGATGTCTTAGCAACCTCCAGAGGAGACTTTATTTTGCCATACTATATCTTCAAGATTTTGTGTAGGTGATGCTCTTTTGGTGCTTACAATGTCCTATCAATTGTCAGTGAGAGCCACTGCCATTGTTTTCTATGTCCTGTGGCATGACCGCAGTAGTCTCTGCTTCTCTGCTGTCAGGTCAACGAGTTGTCATAGGTTTATATTGTACATATTGTGCCCGAGTGCTAGGTTCAGCCCTTTCTCAAGTGAACCCTATACTCAATAGTGAAAAGCTGGTACTTATCCACAATGTGGATGCTATGAGTGCTTGTTACTTCTGCATTGTTATTGCTTTCTACTTTTTCAGGGGACAGCTTAAAAACAAATATTTCTTAGACAAAATTGATTCAAATTATAGATCAGAGGGTTTTTATAAAATGTTTTAACTTTTATATTTTCATTATTCTCTTGCACTGAAATCTTGGGTCCTAAAAGTATCAACATAAATGTATTAAAATATAACTATAAAAACATTATAATTACCACTGACAACACTCAGCCCAGATAATGTAATTTTTCTTCCTCCCTCCCGGTTTTCCTTTTTCTCCTTCTCCCTTCTTTGCTTCCTTATGCTCCCCTCCTTTCTCCCTCTTCTTTCTTTCTTTTCTTCCTTCTTTCTCTATTTTTTTCTCTCCCTCTTTCTTTCCTTCTCTCTTTGGCTTTTGGATGTACTTAAAACTTAACTAAAACATTCTATTTAGAGATGGATCCAAGATGGCCAATTAGGAGCAGCTCAGGATTGCAGCTCAGAGTGAAAGCACAGAGGGTGAGGGGATGCCAATTTCCAGAAGGATTTTTATTGCCCACAGACCAGAAGACTCCCAGGCGGAGGAGCCCCATGGGTCGCCAGCACGGCTGTTTTGGCCAGCACCCTGGCATGGCAGTTCCCCCTACAAAATGCACGGATCCGGACGCTGTTTTCACTGGCGATTGGAGCTCCTGGGAGACAGAGTCGCCCATTCAACTGATAAAAAAAGGGGACTGAAACAGGGAGCCATGCCAGGAGATTCCCGGGCAAAAAAGCGCCAACAATCTCAGCACGGCTGTTTCAGCCAGCGCAGTGGGTCACCACACAGGAAATCACACAGATCCCGGAACCTTTTCAACAGGTGACTGGAACACCTGGGAGACAGAGTCGACCATTCAACTAAAAAAGAGGGCTCTGAGGCAGGGAGCCAGGTGATCAGGCTCGGCTGGGCCCACCCCCACAAAAAAACAGCAATCTGAAACCCTCTGGATTGAGAGTTTCACAGCAAGCACAGCTTAACCCGGGACGGTACAGCTCTGTGAAGGAGGAGTTTCCACCATTACAGAGGCAGTCCACCACGATGGAGGTAGTACGCCATTGTTGAGGCATCCTGCCATTGCCGAGGCAGCCTGCCATTACAGAAAGAGTCTGCCATTACAGAGGTGGGCCACCATTGCTGAGGCAGTTCTAACTACACCCATATGAACAGGATTGCAGGGAAGTTCACACAGCAGCTGGGCGGAGCCCGCAACAGCTCAGCAAAACCTCTGCAGGCAGACAGTGACTAAGCTGCCTCCTCACTGGGCAGGGCAGCCCTGAAAAAAGGCAGCAGCACAACAGAAACTCATAAAGCCCTAACTCCCCAGGACAGAGCACCTGGGAAAATAAAAGGGGGGGGGGTTATGAGTTCTGCTGCAGCAGATTTAAACATACCTGTCCAGCAGCTCTGAATGAACAACGGAGCTCACGGCTCAGCAATTGAGCTCCTATCAAGGACAGACTGTCTTCTCAAGCAGCTCCCTGACCCCAGTATATCCAAAGAGTCATCTCATAAAGGAGAGCTCAGATTGACATCTGGCAGGTATCCTTCTGGAACAAAGATAGCACAATAAGAAACTGGCAGCAACCCTTACTGTTCTGTAGCTGCTACAGGTGATCCTTAGGCAAGCAGGGCCTGGAGTGGACCTCAGCAGTCCTACAACAGAGGGGCCTGAGTGTTAGAAAGAAAACTAAGGAAGAAGTAACTTCATCATCAACAAACTGGACATCCACTCAGAGACCCAATCTGAAAGTCAGCAACTACAAAGACAACAGGTGGATAAATCAACAAAGATAGGAAGAAACCAGTGCAAAAAGGATGAAAACACCCAAAACCAGAACACCTCTCCTCCTACAAGGGATCACAACTCCTCACCAGCAAGGGAACAAGCTGGTGGAGAATGAGTGTGATGAATTGACAGAATCAGGCTTCAGATGGTGGGTTATAAGAAACTTCTCTGAGCTAAAAGATCATGTTCTAACCCAATGCAAAGAAACTAAGAACGTTGAAAAAAGATTTGACAAAATGCTAATGAGAATAAACAACTTAGAGAGGAATATAAGTAAATTGATGGAGCTGAAAAACGCAACATGAGAACTTCACGAAGCATATACAAGTTTCAACAGCTGAATTGACCAAGCAGAAGAAAGGA
>NW_016108064.1:786718-787993 GCF_001604975.1 Cebus imitator | reverse complement strand
AGAGACCAATGGAACAGAACAGAGGCCTCGGAGGCAAAAACACATGTCTACAACCATATGATCTTTGACAAATCTGACAAAAACAAGCAATGGCCAAAGGAGTCCCAGTTTAATAAATGGTATTGGGAAAGCTGGCTAGCCATGTGCAGAAAGCAGAAGCTGGACCCCTTCCTGACACCTTACACTAAAATTAACTCCGGATGGATTAAAGACTTAAACATAAGACCTAACACCATAAAAACCCTAGGAGAAAACCTAGGCGCCAAGCGCGATGGCTCACGCCTGTAATCCCAGCACTTTTGGAGGTCGAGGTGGGTGGATCACAAGGTCAGGAATTTGAGAAAACCTAGGCAAAACCATTCAGGACATAGGTGTAGGCAAGGACTTCATGATCAAAACACCAAAAGCATTGGAGACAAAAGCCAAAATAGACAATTGGGACATAATCAAACTCCACAGCTTCTGCACATCCAAAGAAATAGTCATTAGAGTGAGTCAGCAACCAACAGAATGGGAAAAAATTTTTGCTATCTACCCATCTGACAAAGGGCTGATATCAAGAATCTACAAAGAACTAAAACAGATTTATAAGAAAAAACAAACAAGCCCATTCAAAAGTGGGCAAAGGACATGAACAGACACTTTACAAAAGAAGTCATTCATGAGGCCAACAAACATGAAAAAGTGCTCATCATCACTGGTCATTAGAGAAATGCAAATCAAAACTACATTGAGATACCACCTCATGCCAGTTAGACTGGTGATCATTAAAAAATCTGGAGATAACAGGTGCTCGAGAGGCTGTGGAGAAATAGGAATACTGTTAAGCTGTTGGTGGAGTGTAAATTAGTTCAACCCTTTTGGAAGACAGTGTGGCGATTCCTCAAGGACCTAGACATAGAAATTCCATTTGACCCAGCAATCCCATTACTGGGTATATATCCAAACGATTATAAATCGTTCTACTATAAGGTCACATGCACACGAATGTTCATTGCAGCACTGTTTACAATAGCAAAGACCTGGAACCAACCCAAATGCCCATCGATGATAGACAGGACAGGGAAAATGTGGCACATATACACCATGGAATATTATGCAGCCATCAACAACAATGAGTTCATGTCCTTTGTAGGGACATGGATGAACCTGGAAACCATCATTCTCAGCAAACTGACACAAGAGCAGAAAATCAAACACCACATGTTCTCACTCATAGGTGGGTGTGGAACGATGAGAACACATGGACACAGGGAGGGGAGCATCACACACTGG
>NW_016108064.1:781689-784880 GCF_001604975.1 Cebus imitator | reverse complement strand
CACCGCATGTTCTCACTCACAGGTGGGTGTTGAACAATGAGAAAACACGGACACAGTGAGTGCAGCATCACACACTGGGGTCTGCTGAGGGGAAATAGGGGAGGGACAGTGGGGGGTGGGGAGTTGGGAGAGATAGCATGGGGAGAAATGCCAGATATAGGTGAAGGGGAGGAAGGCATCAAATCACACTGCCATGTGTGTACCTATGCAACTATCTTGCATGTTCTTCACATGTACCCCAAAACCCAAAATGCAATTAAAAAAAAACCACACACAAAAAAACATTTTAAAAATCTTTTGAAATAGTACTTATCTATATATTTATTCCAGCTTTGATACATAGCTAACTTCAATTTTTAGTGTCTATTATCATACTTTTGAAATTGATTTTGTTCTTGTTTTATATATATAAAACATTTACATAGATCTGAAGTCGTAATTATAAAACAAGATGCATTTAGAGATTTTTAGCTTCCATCCTGGATTTCTCTTCCCTCTTCTCTTCCTCACCCTATACATGTAACAATATTTTTATTATTCCTGTTGAATTTTTTTCAGTTTTTCTTATTTATTCAGAAGCCTTTAATTTTTAAAAATATAAATATTTTGTTCACCATATGTGTAGTATATATTATTTCTATTTGAAATTCATGTTTATATTTTTGTTCTGAGGTATTCAGTTTTTATACATTTTAATCAAACTTATTTTCTGGCTTCTGGGTTTCATGATTTACTTAAAAAGATGCCTACATTTCAAGATTATACTAAAACAAATCCATATTATTTCTTTTAACACTTTTATTTAGTATCTAATATTTGTGTCATTAATCTATCTGGAATTATGCAATAATTATTGTATTATTCATAATAATAAATAATAATAAACATTGTGGAAAGCCACTTATTCCCTGGAAGTTAATATACTAAGTACTTTACATGAATATCTCATTTAATCTTCCAAGAATCCCCTTGAAAAGGGTTCAAAGTGCCATGAATTTAAGAAACTAAGGAATTTCTTAAAATTAAGAAATTAAGAAACCTTAACTTCATGGTTAAGAAATTAAGTGGTTAACTAACTTTCTCCATGTCACAGCATTTAAAGTGGTAGAGATTTCAACTCTTAACACTTGGGTTCAAAATATAAGGAGGCTTTGTAAGTTAAATTTGCATTTTCTTATTTCTAATGAGGGGTGAACTATTTCAGAGGTTTATTGGTCACTTATATAGTGTCTTCTATGAGTTGCTTTTTCATACTCCTTGCCCTTTCTTTTAATGAAGGATTAATTTGTCACATTGGTTTGAAAGAAGGCTTATTAACCATTTTAGAGACATTAACCTTTCATCAAACATGTTGAAAAGATTTCCCAGTATTTGCTGTTATTTATTTTCAGCCCCTTTTAGTTAATACAAGTTTAAATATATCTTTTAGCTAAATGTGCCAATTTTTCCTTATGGTCACTACTTTGGATATCAGGCTTAGAGAAGCCAATCTTGCTTCTCTAAATTGCAATTCATATGCAATTCATTAACATTAAGCTTTAATGTTTTTTTTTTTTTTTCAGTTTTATTACACCTAAACCTCTATGTGTAAGTGGTAAGAAAGCAATTCAACAGTATGTGTTTCCCCATGTCCTGCACATGTGGTCCTGAGGAAAAGAGCGATCACCTGGAGGCACCATCTTTCCTTTTCCCCAGCTGTTAAGACAGCAGAAAATGAGATACCAGGGGAAGCCAAAACAAAGACCAAGAGGGACGCTGTTCTACACCTTATCATGAGTATTTTAAAGATATATGCAAACATTTATTAAAACACTAGGTGAGATAGGACCCAAGATGGCCGACTAGGAACAGCTCAGGATTGCAGCTCCCAGTGAAAGCACAGAGGGTGAGTGGATGCCGCATTTCAAGACGGATTTTTATTGCCCACAGACCAGGAGATTTCCAGCCGGAGACCCATGTGTCGCCGGCGCAGCTGTTTTGGCCAGCGTGTCTGTTTTGGCCAGCGCAGCTGTTCTCCATACAAAACACACTGTCCAGGTGCCCTTTTAGCTGGCAATTGGAACCAGGGAAGGCAGATCGCCCATTCATCTGATTTATAAAGGAACTGAAATGGGGAGCCAGGCCAGGAGATTCCTGAGCAAAATAACCGCCACGAATCTCAGCGCCGCTGTTTCAGCTGGCGCAGTGAGTCGTCACAAGGGAAATTACACAGATCCTGGCACCTAAAACAGGCGACTGGAACACCTGGGAGACAGTCGACCATTCAATTAAAAAAAAAAAAGACAGAACTCTGATTCAGGGAGTCAGGTGATCAGACTGGGCTGGAGCCACCTGCACAAAAACAAACAAACAAACAAAAACAAAAACAAAAAAAACAGCAACTGAAAATGCTCTGGGTTGAGAGTTTCACAGCAAGCACAGCTGAACCCAGGATGGTCCAGCTCTGTGGGGGAGGGGCATCCGCCATTACAGAGACACTCCACCACTATGGAGGTAGTCCACCATTGCTGAGGCAGCCTGCCGTTGCTGAGGCAACCTGCCATTACAGAGAGAGTCCATCATTACAGAGGCGGGCCACCATTGCCCAGGCAGTTCTAACTACACCCATACAAACAGGACTGCAGGGAAGATCACACGGTAGCTGGGCGGAGCCCACAACAGCTCAGCAAAGTCTCTGCAGGCAGACAGTGACTAGACTGCCTCCTCGCTGGGCAGGGCAGCCCTGAAAAAAAAAGAAAGAAAGAAAAGGCAGCAGCACAATGGAAACTCATAAATAAAGCCCTAACTCCCTGGGACAGAGCACCTGGGAAAAAAAGGAGTTTATGTGTTCTGCTGCCGCAGACCTAAACGTACCTGCCCAGCAACTCTGAATGAACAACAGAGTTCACAGCTCAGCACTTGAGCTCCAATAAAGGACAGACTGTCTCCTCAAGCACCTTCCTGACCCCTGTATGTCCAAAGAGTCACCTCATAAAGGAGAGAACACACTGACATTTGGTGGATATACTTCTGGAACAAAGATAGCAGAAGAAACTGGTAGCAACCCCTACTGTTCTACAACTGCTGCAGGTGATCCCCAGGCAAACAGGGCCTGGAGTGGACCTCAGCAGTCCTACAGCAGAGGGGTCAAACTGTTAGAAGGAAAACTAAGAAACAGAAATAACTTCATCATCCACAAACTGGAAGTTCAC